>NW_008623675.1:0-14188 GCF_000691845.1 Merops nubicus
AGCCCTTCCCTGTTGGTGAGAACAAGTGTAAATTCATCCTTAAATTATGAAGGAGGCATATTACTTATAAAGAATGATGATAAATTCCATGAATTTCTGAAAAATTAATTGAAAAACCTTAATTCCCGCTGTTTATTATTAAGACCATGTCTGAAAAGATGTTATTTGTCAATCAGTTATCACTCCTAGTCTACTTTTCTTGAAGATCGTTACTTCTATATAGGCTGAAAGTTTACTCTCCTTTTATTTTAGAGTTCCATAAACTAATACTATAAAGTATACTCTCTGTACCTACAAGCCTTGTCTTTACTATAGCATACAACTACAAAATAAAGACAATTCAGGACATTGCTATAGTTGCCATCCACCTTAGATTTTCAAAAGTACTGGAGATAATTGCCAGGTACCCACCAACTTTCTGATCTGTGTAGTGCTCTATCTCATTATTAAATAAAAATAAATGTTCGAAAGTTTCCTTTTTTTAGAACACAACATATTTCCTTGCATAGTATTCAGCTAAACTACCTTATATATCTGTGTAAAAAGGGGAAAATGATCAGCAGTATGGATAATTCTGTGTTGTGCATTGAGTTCCCTGAATCATGCCAGGTGAAGCCTCAATGCTTATTTTTTCTTGCTGATTGTGGATATCAGCTTCTCAAAATGCTTCTTCATTGCTGAAATAAACATATTTTAGTGAAAAATATTCTGGTTTCATATCTTCCAGCCAACACAGTTTCATCACTATTAATTCTTGCTTTTTATACAAAACAAATAAAGAGTCTTAGCTCTCAGTTTTTACTTTCTTCTTTCTGAACTTACTACATGAAACTCCTCAGGAGCAGTACTTTCACCTTCATGTTGGATCAACTTATATTGCTATTAGAAAGAATGAAGAATGGCAAGACAGAAGCCATTTGATTTTAATAATTTTTCCACTAAAGTGGATAAGGACCTTTTTTTAAGAATCTGAAAATAGAAAAAAAAACGTGGTTGTAAAATGTGTATTTTGAGATTCCTGGGCAGAACAAAATTCAAAAAGTAAAATTTAGTAACATGGATTTTCAGCTGTTCTCTGTAGGCACTTTCTTTTGCATAACATGTGTGCTGGTGTCTACTTAAGAGTACATATGTGTTGCTTAATTGTCTTGGGTGAAGTCCCTCTTTCCTTGCCTGCAACAGTTCCCCTGTTGCTGCTAATATTGATGGATTGGCTCATGTACGTAACATTAATTCATAGATCTCAAATCATCTCACAAAAGAGATCAGTGCCATTCCAGAAAGGGACAAGGTGGGAAAGGAACTTATTGAAGGTCATCAACATGAGGTCATCAGGAGTTTAAATCTATGTTTTACATGTTGTGTGAAAGTATATGAGACACAAGGATTTGGTATGTGATGGAGAAATCTGAGATGAATATGGAGATAACTCTATGGATTTGCCTTTGCATAAGTGCCATTAAACAGGAAAGTAATATATCTGCTTGACATGGGTTTATGTTGTCTGAGCTCTGAGTTTTTCCAGTGCACTATGCTCTCTGAAATATTGGAAAAATTCTTGAAATCAAAGGTCTACAAAATATAATACTATGTAGTGGTTTTGGGAGCCATCTGAGCTGTATGATGGGCATAAGAGCTTGGGGAGGAAGGTGGTACATATAGATCACAAGCACTCTCAATCTGCACACGTGGGAACAGTCAGTGTCATGACTCCTCCCCATTCACTGGTCAGTCCATAGGGGTGTGTGGTCCCAGCCATACACCTACCATGAAGTAGAGTCTCCCACAGAGTTGACTCTGCTCTCGTACCTCCAGAGCTCAAGAAAAATGAGGGAGAAAGAGCCCTGGCAGTTGCCATGGGCAGTCCCCATGTCGACTGGGACCAGGAGGGGCATGGGCAGTAACTGTGTGCGTGCATCTGT
Organism: Merops nubicus; assembly: GCF_000691845.1. Taxonomy (NCBI): domain Eukaryota; kingdom Metazoa; phylum Chordata; class Aves; order Coraciiformes; family Meropidae; genus Merops; species Merops nubicus. The sequence continues at coordinate 1,923 of NW_008623675.1, forward strand.
GCTTTGGGAGAAACAAAGACAGGGAAGAAGACAACATGCTGGAATTCACAGTGTGTGCACACACACTTTGGACACCAAAATATCTCCCTGTGCTTTGCTGCAACATCATGATTTAGATGTTTGTTCTTGGGCTGTTATTCACTGGAAACACAATCAGCTTCTCAGAATTTTATCTAGGCTTCCTTTAAATGTCCAAGTGATGTAATGAAGATGTAAAATAAGTCTTAAAAGCGGCTTCTGTGACACTTGGAAGAGAAATTTCTGAAATCCCTTTTTAGAGCTTTAAAACTAATCTCTCCATTGCAAACTCATGCAGGCATGATCTCACCTTTTGGCTTAAAAATAATTTCATCTTGCCAAGGAGTGGCTGTTCCTTACTTTTTAAATACAATTTTATCTTCTCATTCAGCTCTAACAATAATTTTTTTTTTTTTTTAAGAGTTGAAGGCAATTGCAGAAAATAACAACTTGGCACAAGGGAACTTAGAATGACTGATAATTTTGCAGAAAAAATACAAGTACTTGACCTGAGGCTGTAAGGCAGCAAATGTCCTTGCCTAAAGCAGATGGGCAAAACTGAGACTTTCTAAAAGGGTTTTGTTTTACCTCCCTATTGCTTAATCTTCCTTAATGCACAATATCTTTGAGAGTAACTTTATCCTCATGAAAGGGTATCATTGTCATCCATACAGCAGGTTTGCTTCCAAATATTTGTTGAAGGGGTACAAAAATCCCTTCCAGACCTCCTTCTTGTTTGACTAATGCTTCCCTGTGTAGTTGAGAACCCAGGAGCTGCACCCAATCCTGGATCCATCACTATATCTTTAGCTGCTTTAAACCTAACTCAGTAACATCGTTACATGAAACTGCACCTTACAGTTCAGATACAAGTCCTTAGCCCTTGGCATGTCACTGCTAGTAAGATCAACTCTTTTTAGGGTAAAAAAGGCAGTAAAGAGGCACTGTAAATTATTTAGGGCAGTATCTGTATAATAAAGGAGTCTGTGTCACTTAGCAACTGCTACTGACATTGTCTTCTATGATCACAGTGTTTTAGCACTGGGGCTGGTATTTGTCAATTCACTGCTGCTCCAAAAGTAAGTACCTTTGGGCAGTTTGGGTTTAGATATGAAAATCACATCACTGCAGTGACAGAGACTGCTTAGCACATCATAGTGTCACTGGATAGAAGATGTAAGGCCATGATAAGCTCTGAATAATACATCTGAATTTAGATGGAAAGTGCATTGTAATGGAGCTATACATATACGATTTACAAATATGTGATGGACTAATGTGATCATTAGAACTCATGTTCCAAGAAAAGATTAAAAATCTAGTACAAAACCAGACAAAAATCCGTCTGCTTCTTCTCAGGAAGGCTCTCACTTGTTTATGAACAGTTATTTCCAAATGAAGGGCATATGTTTCTCCTGATTATATTGATCCTATTGATTCTATTTAACTACTTTGTATATCTCATTTTCAAGAAAAAAAAAATTTTTAAAAGTATAAATCAATTCAAAGTTTGGCTCTGCAGTCTAAGCCCAGGACGGGATTTATAATGTTCCAACTTTCAGCCTTCACAATTATTAGCATTAATTGCTTCCTGAGAATCCTGCAAACAAAGCCTATGAAGATTTCTTTTATCCTTAATACAACAGTACCATTATAGGAAGTTGATATGAATTCTCTTGTCCCATAGGCAGAATTTTAAAACACTTTAATTTGAACGAGCATGTTATGGTCAATGTTCAGAGTGATAAACATCTTTAATACCCCATGAATGCACAAATAATTTTCCCCATTCTTTTCCCAAGTACCACGATGGTTAAAACCAATCTGCAAGATGGAAGTTGTTATATAATCCTTCCACAGGAAAGATGTTAACTCTACAGAATTGTGAGGATGTGCTTAAATTTTCATCTAAAAGTGTTACATAAACCAGAATCAAAATATTATCACTCGAGTAAAGTGTCTTTTGCATTACGCTGTATAGATGCTGCTGAGCAGATAGGAATGGAATTTCATTTTGTGCAGAAAAGAAATGGCTATTGTAATGCTGTGGCATTTTATATGGATCGATTCCTGTGATCAAAAATGAAATAAAAATTTCCTACAAGGTCCCAAGCATTATATGATTTAAAAAATAACAAACCTAATGATAAAGCAGCAATTGAAAATGCTTAGCAGTCTGTCCCAAAAATCACCCCTCCAAACAGTCCTGAAAAAGAAAAATATCATCCTCCCCTTCTACCTCTAGCTCCGAATAAATGGAATTTGCAACAGGTTTTAAAAGTGAACACATATCATAAGGACTGGAGAGAATTCCAAAGTTGAAATTCTTCCTGCAGAAAGACTTGCCAGCATAGAGCCCATATGCCCAGAGACCTGGTGAGATATCCTCTGGATATTCAGGAGATCGAGGAGGTCTCACTGGCAGGCAGCTTTCAAGCCATTCACATGTTCACATTTTTCAGCAACAACACACGGCTCATACACCCTGAGGAGCACTGTGCTCTTCACCCAGAGCTGGGACGTGGGTCCCAGCTTTCTGTATTACCTTGTCCCTAAGCTGATGTGAAATCCAGCTGTCTGATGTGCAGTGCTAACAAAGATATTAACTATCCTGGTTGCCGTGACAAGCAGACCACCTGAGAAAACAGTTGCTCTTCATTGGATGATCAGGCACAATTTACAAGCTTCTGAAACTTTATTTCCCCATCACTCCTTCCAGAAGACCATCTCATTTAGCAAACTGAGTCACAGGTCTTTGAGTCATACCAGTTGTTCTCCAAGACCTACCAACATCCCGTCCATTTTCTCAGTGTCAATACTTAGCTAACTCTATTCCCCACCCAGCTCTTGGTCCAAATGGTGATAGTGAAGCAAGGAGAAGGAAAGAGAATGTTATCAGCAGTTTGTGTGCACTCTTCTGCTCCTTTTTTTTTTTTTCCCTTAAGCATCCACGTACCCATCCATATGGGAGATTAGGTAGAACTTTGTGGCCCAAGACTGACATTCCCTTTAGCAGAGAAATTACTTTTTTTTTTTTTCCCTTCTGAACTCTCAGCATGAAATGGCTGAAAGCATAAACATTCCTGGCTACTCATATCCAAGTGCACCATGTAGGGTCTGAAGTTCAATGCTGATGATAAAAACAGTCATTATTAGTACTACTGTAATCATTATAACATTGGATTTTTACAAACTCATGTGTGCCTTTAATAAATTTGAAGGAGTAATTACAGGCACCTTTATATACGTGTCCTTTAAGAATAAAACATCTGAATATTTGATTCTTGTTTTATTAAAATAAAATTCCAAGCTAATTAAAGAAACTTATAAGAATTTCTGCTTCCCTTTAAGAAGTATTCAGGAGAAAGAACTGCTTCTTGTCCCCAAAATCTATACTTAACATTTCTATATCCAAACATATTCTGGGAATTATATAGCTGCTATAGTGTTTTTATATTCAGTAGGCTATAATTCACATAATGTTTAGGAGAGAATGAAAATACTAGTAACTGTGGTTGAGATGTTATTTGGTAAGTTTTACAGGGGTTTTAGCTGTGTATTGCTGTGTGTCTACTCTAGATGGTACTCTTTAAGGAAGTTAACAAATTAATAAACTTTGTGTCTAGAAGCTAAGGGGAGGTGTGGGAAGAACTGTCCTGGACAGAAGGAGCAATAGCAGGAACTATTAGGTAATAGCATGTGGCTGCTTCCCCAAATCCATCTTTCTCTATTGGTGGCTTCCTACAGAGACTCAGTGATGGAAAAACAAACCTGCTTGTTAGGTATTGAACACTGCAGGGTATAATCAAAAACAAAATGTTTCAGCATTTCATTAGGGAGGGATGGGTCCCCCACAGCCAGGTAAGTGTCTGTTTTCTCACAGTCTGCACTGTCAGGGTTTAGTGTCACAAGCCTGGCCACTGCACTGGGCGTACACAACTGCTGAGCAGCAAGGAGGCTGAGGCATCTGGGTACTTCACAAAGATAGTCCCTAGCTCTGTTTCAGAAACACTTTCAAAATTTTATTCATTTTTCCTAAAATTAAAAAATAAAAAACAACTGTTGGGACAGGTCTCTGGAGGTGTTCTAATCCATCCCTCTAAATTCTGAGAAACACATTTTGTCATGTTAAATGTGTTTGATAGCTTAAGGATACAGATTGGTTGGTCAGCCTATCTACCTACCTATCAATTTACTCTACCAATCTAAATTTCCTGCAAGGAACGAAGTGGGCTCTTGTAAGTGCTCTCTGTTTCAGTGAGAATTAATATTTCTAGTAATCTGTAATATTTTGTTGCCAGCTGAAGCTCCAGTTGTCATACATTCCCCATGAAGTATGTTTGCATTTCCCAAGATTTTCTATAGTATCCAAATTTATTTTATATTCTGGTAACATTAATCAGTGTGAACAGGTTACAAACAAAATTTTCTGTTTATATATTAAAATCTGAACAGCTTTTTGTTGACAAGTAAAGGATTGTGTTTGTATTCTATTGCATTACCCTAGAGTGCTGGTTTGCATGTCTAGTCAGAGCTGCAAGTGGAGACGTGGTTCCGGTGGCAGTGGTGTGGGAAGACAAACCTCTTAGGATTACTGATTCAAAACCAATGCAATTAGTAACCAGCTTTGAAGAGACTAACTTGGAAGTTAAATCCCAGCTACACATTGGGTACTAAAGGTGAACATATAAGAAAGTAATGAGCAAATAAAGAGCATGGTCTTTCCTATAGCCAAATATGGGGAAAAGAGGACCCTTTGAGATATATACTTTTTAGAATTCTTAGATCTCTATCTGTAAATAAACTATTTCAGACTGATAGACATGGATTCAGGACAGGGTGTTATCAATTAAATTTTGAAAAGGCTTTAACTAATAATATTTTGACATTGTTTTGACAGGGAAAGTTAGAACAGGTCATCTCCAGTTTTGGGATTGATTGAAATAATAGTTTGCCAAGAAGCACAAAGTATGCTTGCCACTTAAGAAGTAAGCAATTCTGAATTCTGAACATAAAATATTCTTTATTAAAACAAGTCAGTGGCAAATCCGTCTGGGCCTGGTGCTTTTCCAACTTCAACTTTTGTGACTATTGTACACTTGGTGCTTTTCTAGCTTCAAATTTTGTGACTGTTGTATTGAATTTTTGACTTCCAAGGACTTTTTTCCATTTAAAAAAAAAAAGAAAGAATAAAATTGCAAACATCTGGGCTTGTTCATCTGAGTGTGGCATAAAGCCAAAACACGAGGAACTGGTTTTTCAGTTACATTATTTACATGCGAGAAATGCCATGTGGCATCCAGATGTGCAAAAAAGGTGCAAGTAAATCAAGTCAACTACAGTTACTGGAAAACAGGATCCTACCAGATCCTACATCCTGATCTGACTTCGTATCTGGAAGCATTTACTCTACCAGTTCCTTTGGCTGGTGGAGTTTGGTTGGGTTTTTTTGTTTGCTTAAACAAGAGTGCCAGTCCCCTTGCTGGGGCGTGATAAACGCCTGTGCCACAGCTTCACCCCAGGTCCTTTTGCAAAGATCTGTCTCCCTCACGCCTAACTCTGAAGCATGGCCACTTCAACCTTCTAAACAACACTGATCAATTTTTTCTCCCACTTAATTGGATTGTTTAGACTCTCTCCATTCTAGAAGGCACACTGAATTGTTGGGATCATTGATCACTAACAAAGACATGGACCCCACATGCAGTTATTTAACACTGAGCTAAAAAGCCAACATGATCCAAGGCAGGTTTTTCAGTGGGTAAACTGAGCAGGTGCCTGGAGCAGTAACACAGGAGAAACAGTATTTCCAGATCTCTCCAGACAGCAGTGCTGCACCAGCTGGTTCAGCCACACCAGCATAAGGATGTGGTCAGCAAATACATGCTGCCCAAAGCAGTGGGTGGTGTAAATTCAGCTTCTGCTCTGCTCCCTGGCCCTGCCTAACAGCAAGTTTTTACAATTTCTTGCATTTATGTGTTGTTTGATTCTTCAGTTCTACAGCTGCTGAGATGATTCTCTCCTTGTAGAGTATCTGGAGTGGAGAAAACAACTGGGAAAAATATTTCTGAGCTAAGAGAAGGAAAAGGACAGTTGAACATTACTTACTCTGAGGAAAAAGTAGTGATAACAAAAGTAGACAATTGAGATCTGTAATTCTTGGACTGCTTCAGACATGCAAGAAAGTCACATAAAGCTTTCGGTCCCAGCATCTTGTGATATACTCAAAATCAAACTTGTACAGAAAAAGAAGGCAAAGATAACTCTTTACAAAAACACTATATCTAAAATCACAATATAGAATGTAAATACTCTCTTTCCTAGAGAAAGGGCACAGAATCATGACCATTGAGCATTTTCCCTGCTCAGTCCATTGATACAAAAAGTCTGGTCAGAATCAGGCTGCTCCACTTAATGTAGCCAAGTCATGAGCGAAGCAGCAATATATCACACAGCATCAAATAAATCCATTAACACAGAGGGCCTGGAGGAAGTCATGTATTGGGTTACTCACAGGAAGTGAGAGAACTCCAGGTCCCCTTTCCACTCCAGGGGTCCAGCTGGAGAACATGATCAGGTGAAACCAGTAAACGTGCTGCAAGGTTACCAGCAGAATGCCTTTTACACTTGCTCTGGGACAAGAGGCAGTATCACAAATCTTCAAAAATTTGGAAGTCTCTCAAGCAGCACCGAAAAGAAACAAGTCACTGTGGCAATATCAGAGGTAGCCATAGTAGAGCTTAATCCAAACAATATTCATTCAGAGCAGGAAAGAGCTAAGTCTATTAGGAGACTGTTAGTGATTTATTTGCTTTTTTTACAGAGTCATGTAGTGGGTAAAGGCAGCTAATCTTGTTGGATTCCATTAAGGAAGTCTCTTCAGGCTTCAGACAGCCATGCATCCCCCACCTGGCCTTCACGAGCAACATGACTTGAAATTTTTTGTAATGTTCAAGGGCTCTTTGCATAGGTGTGGAAGCAGACTTGCATTAATATTACCTGTATTAAGGGCCTGACAAATTTTGATCACGTCATTAGACGTGCTCCCTGGATATTTTCTCTGCATCAGAAATATCTCCTGACGGTCTCCTTTATTTCTGTCACATCCATGATGGTTTTAATAACAGTTTTATAGTACATCTGAAGTCAGAGTAAGAAGACTTATTTTTTAATTGATTCTCTTTTTTTTTTTTTTTTTTTCCTGAAAGAGGAGAAGGAAGACTTTTAAATATATCTAATAATATCTGGCTTCCAGAGATATTACTCTTAAACCTTCAGGGTTTAAGATACAGAAAGGAAACTGGGAAGATCACAGGCAGCATTTGCATAGGAGAGGTAGCGAAGTCTGAATTAATTTTGTCATCTATCTAAGAAGACCTAGAAGAATAATTCTGTACTTCTCACAACTCAGGCTTTCGACTCAAAGTATTTCATATGTTCAAAACATCACACCACCAAACTAGGAAGAGAGAGCAATGGAGTTATAGGATGGGTGTGCCCACTCCTTATTGAGGTCCCTTCTGGTTTTAGGGAGAGCCTTGCTTGGTGAGAGCTGCGGGGTTTTCTGAGCTCACTTTCCTTTTCCCAGCCCAGAGAAAGCTGAGTTTAAATCGTGGGAACACGCTTTGAGACTGTCAAGGGGAGGATGGCTGCGTGCCAGCAAGCACATTTCTACCTCTGTAGATAAAAGGCGACTCTTCCGCTGGCCGAGCTGCTCTCGGCGGCAAGCGAGCTTAAAAGCAAGAGCTGCTTTCTGCCACCTGCTCATGACATCGACGGGGCCCCCCGACCCCCCTCACCACAAGCACAAAGGTGGCTCTGCAGCCATCTAGCACTGGGGGGGTCTCGGCGACCCTCAGCCCCCCTGTGTCTCCCTGCCGGAGCACCTGCACATCACTGCTCCAGAAGGATGTTACCTTGGCTTGCCTCTTGAAATATTACCAGCAATCCCTACCAGAAAGCAGAGAGAGAGGTTCTGGAGGGGTTTTGTGGCTGACAATGATCCAGGTCTGAATATTTATGGAATCCAGGGACAGACACTCATAATTTATTGGAACGTGGCTCTTCGACAGTGTAAAAAACCCCGTTGACCTTTCCTAATAATAAAAAACCTGATAAAAGCTGCTATCAATTAGATGCCTATAAGAAATTAACATTTTGTGATAGTTACCGTGCAGGGGGTTGTCTTTTTAAAAATTACATCCATTTTCTATTTGTAGCTTCTAATCAGATCTCAGTTAACTTGCTTTTTATTCCACCAACTTTTCAGTGAAATCCAGACATCCCAACAGTATTTGGGATCCAGCAATGCATACGAAGTTTCACAGGAACTCAGTTCCCCTTAAAGTCTGGATAAATGAAAAAATTATTGTTTGGCAGCATTCAAGCAACATTTATGAAGTTCTTTGAAACGGGAATTCCAGTATAATTCAGCATGATTGTAAATACTCTAAAATGTGTAAGCCTAAACAGCAAGGGGAATTGTATACTGTAGTTAGTGATAAATGTTCCGTGCAATAGACTGGTTTTAGCTGCCCCACTTCCCCAATGCTCAGTGGAATTAAGTAGTTAAATTCATGTGCATAGCACTGAAACTGTAATGCTGAGTGTCAACCTTGGACCTGTTTTTCTCCTAAAGCATAATAAAAATACCTGTGGAAAAACTGTCCCAAAACTCAGTCTAGTAAAAGACTGCAAGTCAAGCAGAAAATGTAAAACATCTCTGGTTTTCCTGACCAACCTGTCACAGCCCAATCTGTTGAGACAGCACAGGAGGAACAACCTGAAAGCACAGTGGGGAAGGGGTCAAGGCTTAGGCTCCTCTCTTTTTGACAGAGGTGAAAGTATAGGTACAGAGTTCCTGCCTGCCTGTGATAACAAGGTGGCTTTTTTGCAAGCCATCAAAGACAGAGGTGGGACACTGAAGGTTTTCTGTCTCCTGGGAGGTCCCAGATTCAGGCTGTCCTTTCTAGTCTGGAAGTCCTCTTAATTTCCCATTAAAGTTCTGGATGTACTTGTTTGTCCTTAGTGCAAAAAAAGACAGTACTAAGTCAGTACAGTACATCTCTCCCTCAGTTCTCACTCTACTATTTCTGAACCTATGGTGTGCCTGCTTGTGACCACTGGTGGCAAGGAGGAAGTAAAGAAGGTTGTGTCATTGCCCATTTTTACACGTAGGTCTGAGCAGGTGGGTGCTGGCAGGACAGCAGCAGCTGACCTCACCTTCCCCAGCCAAAGCACAGGAATTTGCTGTGTGACCTCAGTGAGCGTTGGGAGGGAGCCTGTCTACAGGCAGTGCATGTGTCCTTCCTCCAAAGGCCACCACAGCAAAGCCCATCAGAGAAAGTCTGAAACCCCCACTCCAAATCAGGAAAGCTCACTAACTTCTAACATAAAGAAGGAAGGAGCTACAGCTTTGTGAGTAGGGGTGGAGAGGCCTTCTTAGGTGTTAGTAATCTCTTGTGATGAGACAGGGTGGGGATGGGGGCACCTTTTATTTGCACACTGCTGCCTAGGGCTCTCTTTCCTCAAGAAGGTGCCTGCTTAGAGAGGAGGAGTTGCACATAAAGCTGGGAACAGTCCTTTGTGGTGCTACCTGCTCCAGGGAGAGCCTGGGAGGGTGAGTCACTGTTTATGCCATTATTCTGTTTTTTTTCTGTGAGGTATATTAGATTAGGAGAGTATGTCATTCCTGAGTCAGGGACTTAAGGAGATGAAAGACTGGAGAATGCAGAGATGAAGTGAGTTGTCCTGGCTGTTTTGAGGTTTATGGAACATGAGAGGTTAACAAGAAGTTAGATATGTAGTGGGCATATACTCTACAGTATTTTAAGGTCATTCTTGTAGATGTACCAATTCCTCTGCTTCTGTGTTTGAGTAAGTGAATTTTCTAACTGTACCAGAAAAAGATCTAGAAGTTCTCTGTAAAACACAACCAAAAAATTACATGCATCAAGTACCTTAAAGTATGTCTGTGGAGAATGAAGAGATGAAGTGAGTTGTCCTGGCTATTTTGAGGTTTATGGTTAACAAGAAGTTAGATATGTAGTGGGCATATACTCTACAGTATTTTAAGGTCATTCTTGTAGATGTACCAATTCCTCTGCTTCTGTGTTTGAGTAAGTGAATTTTCTAACTGTACCAGAAAAAGATCTAGAAGTTCTCTGTAAAACACAACCAAAAAATTACATGCATCAAGTACCTTAAAGTATGTCTGGAGTGTTAATAACTGCAGCTGTATGCAGAACAAATGGCTCCTTATTAACCTGTTTAGCTGGCACCACCAATAGGCCTGAGCTCGCTCCTGTGTCTGAGGAACTTGCTTCAGCTTCAGGTCAAGGCTTAACAAATCTACTTCAACAAGAGCAGACCTCAGCTTCTGTGGGAACAGCATTGTACAAAATAACAGTTGTGCTCCCATCACTGTGAGGCTTCACCTAAGACATGGGGAAAGGGAGGTGCTTGTGTTGCTGAACTGGAGCTCCCTGCAAGAGCCTCAGGAGTGTGTTGGTGTGGGCAGGCCCTTGGGAGGTCTCTGGCCTTGGGCAAGGAGCCCAAAAGATGCCAACACATCAAAATGGAGAACATTTTCCTCTCACTACCAGCTCTCTTTCTTCAGCTTTCTCAGAAACAATGACTTCTTAGTTCTGCTACTGCCCTGCTCTGTGCTTTTACTTCTTCACTGGGGTCACAAGGATCTCTTTTGTACTTTTGGTTGGGTATTTTTCCTCTGAAAAAATTAAGTGTTATAATATTTCCAAATTATAAATAAATCTTTTGTTCTTCCTGACTAGGGCAGTCCCAGGATACCTTCATTTTGCATCCTTGGCTCAAATACATGTTGCAGAGTGTTTAACCTGTGTATTCCTCCTCAGCCTGAAACTGAAGTTTATGTCAAAGTCCTTTAAAAGCACAAAACCTTTTTTTTGTTCTTCTGGATTAGCTAAATGAGGTTGTGAATCAAACTGTGTGTTGAAAGTTACTGATTCAAATAGGCTGTAAATTTTTGTGGAAGTGTATTAAGCTCTTTGTCTACTTTCTCAGGAGATAAATAGGTTTGAGCAGAATTTGGTATGTAAGAAATTTTAGTATTCTAATGGGTTATTTCCCCCCAGATTTTGAGTAGAAGTTGAAATGTTCTATCCATTGAAAAGACTTCCCAAATCTTAAAACTGAGGATGATGTATTTTGGATTTTGAATCCTTCACTGAAACAGAAATATTTTGTTTGAATGCTGTGGTTTTTATTTCCAGAGTAAAAGAAAAATTTTCTATGTATGTGTTAAGTCTTTCAATGTGAACCTTACTGCAATTGTTTGAATTCCTGAATTTAAATGTGAGATTTCTGGTGTGAATTTAAATGTGAGATTTGCAGCCAAACTGAGAGCAGAGGGCATTCTGAATAAATATAAATTGTTTTATGTTGTCAGAGGGCAAACTTTTGTCATGTAAGTTTTGCTGTTTCAATGTGTAATGAGTGCATCATAATCAACAGGAAAAACCAAACAGCTTTTCCTTTAAAAGAAAAAGGGGGCAGATGTAACTCTAGCAATATTGCTGGAAGAACAGAGGAGGCTGTCATGTGTGTGAGCAAAGTGAAGGGTTCTGAGATGCATCAGGAGTGCAAAGAACCTCCTGAAAGGCAGGTTTTCTCTCAGTCCTTCTTACTGCCTGTAGTTTTTTCTTTTTGCCAGGTTTCTGCAGGGATGTTTCAGAGTAGCTCTGCATGTTTGAAAATACTAGAAAAAGGGAGGCAAACCCTGCACTGACATGCACCCCGACTGACATCAAAGGGATGGCATATCTTGTGTCTCTCCTGCTCCAAGCCTGGTTGTGTTTGTGGCTTGGGGGTTTTTTTTTTGTTAAAGAAGGTACAAACTGCCCACTGCTTAAAGGATTGTTACTATTGATGCCAGAGTGAGAAGGCAGACACTTTCCAAAGAAGAAATAATGAAGAATTTATAAGGCAACTACAGTTTTCTTTGCTCAGACCTATCTGATGCTGATGTTGACCTGACAGACCAAGTCTTGACCTGTGTCCTTACTGCACCTCACTGAAGGCAGATCTTGTCTTGTGCCACCTTTATACAGTTTTTATTTAAGTCCTTTGCAAAAGGGAGGCCCTTATACAGAAAAGTTTCTGGGGTTCTTCAGCACATCCTTTAGTCCCCTTGCAGCCAGTCACTTAAAGCTAAGCCTTTGGGGTTGTCTTGGTGCAGTCAAGTTGCAGGAATTACAGATTTTCAGCAG
>NW_008623675.1:14219-42982 GCF_000691845.1 Merops nubicus
CACCTTCCTCAAACTGATAACATTTCAGTGAGCAAACTTGGTTTTCATTTTATATTTAACATTATTTCTGAATACTAAGAGTGTGGGTGGTACTTTCACAGCAACAGTCTCAGGATGAGTAAATATGTAAGTCAAATACCATATGCCATTAGGGTTTTCTGCCCATCCCCACCTACCCTTTCTCCCCCTCAATAATATTTTGGATCTGGATATCTACCTAACTGTTTTGGCAACAATTCTTGTTTGACCGTACCCAAAATACTTCTCCAAAGCATGATTATGGTTTTATTTTAAGTTTTACCTTAATAGGAATTCTTGGAAACAAGTATACCCGCTTGCTATTTTAGGTAATGCCATTGGAGATAGCAGTGACAAGTTAGCAAGCATGTAATGTCCTAAGGCAACTAGATTTGTATGTTCTCCTTCAGACTGGATGATTATGTTGCACTCTCTAAAGACATTTTAGATCAGTAAGGATGTCTCCTCAGGGAATCACAGTGATAACTACTTTTGACAAGTAGTAATAACAGAAGTTCAGTCCAACCATGAAATGAAAGCTCAGGCTGAAGCCAGGATTACTGGTAGTGGACTGCAGGGGCACTGTAATTGCACATCACTTGCTTCAGTGATGGCATGTCTACATTCACTCCATCTATACCTGCAAATTCAGGATTTCCTGTTTTGTACTATCAAATGAAAACTATAATATTGATTTGGAGGGATCAATGGTAACAAGCATTGTTTTAACGTACTAGTAAGCAAGATCAATTCCTTCCACGAAAAAAAAACCACTATTTTATGTTTTGGTTCTAAATACAGGGAAGATTCCTGAATTCTGTGTGACTTTATTGATTGACATCACTCTTAGCTAATTAGGAACAACTTGCTGATCCTTTCAGCAGCTCAGGTAGGTGGCAAGGTCCCGCAGCTGGGGTGTATCATGCTGCTTGAGTGTGAACCTTTGCAATGATCGTGACTCCTTCCTCAGCTCTTGGTTGTTGTTACTTTACTGAACCATCAAAGGCCATCGTTATTACATATTGACACAGAGCTACAGAATGGTTGATAAATCTATATTCAAGTTGTGGTTTAAATCAATATTATAGCAGTTACCATGCCAAATCAATATTTACCAAGTTGCTAGCTCCTAGTGCCTGATGCACTGTAATTATTCCTCTTCTCACATAGAACATGGGGACCTAATCCAACACTCACTGAAGTCGAGAGACTCTCATTGATCTCAGGCTTTGGATCAACCCTTGCTTGCTTTTATTTACTCATACTTGTCATAGGATTGTACAAAAAATTGTACACAACAGAAGGGCTGTTTACTTGGTCTCTACACCTTATCCAAATGTATGTCCTGTGAGCTTCTGCTATTATTAAAGTGGGAACCAAGATGTTAACTTGCCATTGCTGGAGTTCTGAACTGTTTTGGTAGCATTATACAGACAGTGCCTGCTGAATACAGATAATAAAACCCTTTCCTTCACAAATAATCCATAAGTTTTGACGATACAGCAGTTCAGAAACAACACATTTGAGACACATCAAGTAAGACTAATTATCAAAATAGACTTGTGTAATCATCTATGCTTCCATGTTTTAATTGAGCAGTAGGATATTTCTTTCAAAAAAAGTGTGTTAATTGGGGTCTGCTCATGGGAAGGAGTGACTAATTGAACTGGCATGAGCCTGGTAGCAGGTTTTTTCATTAAAATGTTAACTTTTAAAATCAGTGTTACACTGCAGATATTGTCTTTCTTTCAATTGGACTAGTCTATCTGGCACATGCCAGCTCAATTAGTAGCTTGCTTTCATGAGCAGACCCCAATTAACACACACTTTTCTAAAAAAAGTATTCCACAATTTAAATTAGCACAGTTACATTAGAAGTAATTATACTGGTTTTGGTTGTTAGTTGTTCCTAATTTTTGTGATGGTTAAATATGCTTTAATGGAAAATGACATTTGTTGATTAATTACTCAAGTCTTATTGGATGTTTCTAGAAAATACTCAAATATGGAAGAGAGACAAACTAAGCTATTTACCATTCCATAGACAAATGTGATGATGGTCTAATCCAGAACTTCATGTTCAAAGTAGAGGAAAGTAGTGACCTAGAATTAGCAAAAGCATCTAAGCCCAGCCTTCCTGCTCATGAAGGAGACTACTTTCAGGTGACTATGTCAGTGGCCTCTGACCTCTGAGCATACCTTTAAGAAATACATGAAAAATATGTTGTGTGGACTCTGTACTCTCATTGACTTTGTGACATGAACTAAACCATGCTTAGAATTTTGCTATCTGTGAGCAACGTTGCTCCTATATAACAGGGTTGGTTTTGCTTTAGAATAGAGGAAAAAGTGGTTTGGGTGACATGGCTTCTACCATGTTTCATATAAAGAACATGAAAGATTTTGCACTTCGTATTGAAATTTGGAAGGGATCATTAAATTAATCCAGTACCTGTATGATAAGAGTCATTGAATCTTCTTGTATCTCTATAACTCATCTTTAAGGCATAACTTGTAGTTAGCAAAAGCATTCCTCCTGAAAGTCATCCAATCTTCAAGACACACAGTTTACCCAATTGCTTAAGAGTGTGTTGCAATGTTTGATTGCTTTCATTGTTACAAAACTAATTGTCCCCCTGGGCTTTGTATGAATTCAGTTCTTGACTTCTGAGTGTCGCTAAACTTTTTTTTTAATGTTCCTCCCCAGCTATTATAAAAGAAAGATCAATTTAAAAAAACAAAACAAAACAAAAAACAAACACCCAACCACCAACTTTGCTTTCCATTGCTGGTTATTCTTCACTTTTGAAGAGGTCTTTCTCAATGTTCTTCAAAAGTTTAATCAGTGACCTGGTGTAAGCTAACAATATCTCCACTATACAGAAGATAAACATTGTCGTTCTAAGAGCCCCTTCTGTTGTAGCTCTACATCTTCAATCACTGAGCTCTTCTTACTTGAAGTGTATGTATACAGTGTAGTCATGGTCCTGTACTAGCCAGTTCTCTTCAAAAAACACCTTTCTCCCGAGTTCTTATATATCTGATATTAAAAAAAAAAAAAAAAAACAAAACACAAACAAAGCTACCTGCCTTATTCTAATACTATTACCTATGCTATTATAATTGGCTTACATAAACTCTAAGGTTTGCCAAAAATCAATTGAAAGAAGGTGAGGAAGGTTTGCTGGGAGCAAAGGCAATGGTGTTACGGTGAAGAGTGGTTTTGTTTTTCTTAACCCTCCTCCACGTAATGGATGTGGAAAACAAGAGAATGCTTTTTCCAAGTGAAGTGTCTATTAAGAACAGGCATCTGTGCCGTGTAGTACAACATCTGACAGGGAGCCTTGCTTCAGAAATAATGTAATCCTCTGGAGGCTTGTCCAGCAAAAGTGTCATCCAAGGTCACTGTGATTCTACCAGTGTGGCAATGCATGTAGACCAGGAGCTGCTTGGAGCTCAGCCCTCAGAAGAAAGCTGTAGGGGACCACAGGAGAGCTATGGTGCTTGTAAAAGGCAGGATAACATCTCACTTTAAAAAAGTGTATTGTAGGATAAATGTAATGGAGAAATTACGAGCCAGGCAAAGTCACTTCCCAAAGAACTAACAACCTGCTTCTAGAAGTAAACAGAAATAGCTCTGTGTTATCAGGGTGAATCACGAAACTGGAACAGTTAATTTAAGGGGACATAGGATGCAGTCTGCAGTTTTCTGTGTCCAGCTGGGGTATTGACCAATGGCATACACACGATGGATGGTCAAATGGAGAGCATCCAGAGCCACAGGCATATACCTGAGTCCAATAATTACCCATGGAATGGTAGTAGTGATACCATTATCACAGTGCCAAAAGTGTGTTAAGTCCTTTATAGACGACGAATAAACCAGAGCCCATGCTCAATGATCCTGTGAGGTAAAGATCAAGAGAAGATTTAAAACAAAGTAAGGTGTTTTTAGGTAAAGGGGAGAAGCATGGTAGGGAGGCCTATTTTGAAGAAGAGTGCTTTTCCTTTTGAGAAAGCACCCAAGCATTTCTGTCACGGTTTGCTACCTGCTGTTCAGGAGACATTCCCTCCTGTGCTTACTCAGCCAGCAGCTGAGTGTGCTTGGGGGGTATAGACTGAGAAATCTCATTTTTGTGCCATCATGGGTAAGAAAAGAGGGCGTACACACACAAAAGAGGAAAACTGATAGTTAAAGACAGTGTTACTAAAGGAAGTGTTTGTGCATGCTGTAAAGAGGAGGTTTCTGCTCCTGGCAAAGTGATAATTAAGTGTGCCACTGCAGGGGAAATGGTGCTGACCTCCAGAGCTCCGTGCACCTGGGACATGCTGGGAGAAATTTTGTATAGTGTTACCCAGCTTTCTTAAATTCACTGTTTTCATTTCCAGTGTGTTCTTTGTGTTGCCTATTAACAGCAGAAATAATATTATGCTTTGAGAAATTAGAAAATAAAACTTAGTCACTGCCTTCTGTTTCTTTAGGAGCAATTCTTTGGTTTTGCAGGTGTAAATATTTTCCTGTGCTTTAAGATGGAGGTTATACTGCTGAAAAATAAATATGCTATCATGGATGAGCACCCTAAGCAAGAAAGATTGACATTCA
The DNA here is from genome assembly GCF_000691845.1 of Merops nubicus. Lineage (NCBI taxonomy): Eukaryota > Metazoa > Chordata > Aves > Coraciiformes > Meropidae > Merops > Merops nubicus. Next base: position 18,841 of record NW_008623675.1, read on the forward strand.
GTTGGAAATATGAGAAGTTTCTCTATGATTATTTGTATTGGCAAAAAGCTACATCGTCACATCACTGAAGGTGAATTTGTGGCTTAAAACAGCCTAATCTACTACTCAGTAGTAGGCTTTAACAAGGACACAGCTTAGATGACTGTTGAGGTCTTTTCCCATCTGTATAATCTATGATTCTATAAAAATAATTCCTTTGTTGAATTAGATGATAAATTAAGAAACAAATGCCAATACTGTCTTTTAAAGACCATAAGCAGAGAAAAGGAAAAATAGTTATGACATTAACAAAAATCTTAATAATGATTCGCTCTGGTGTTAAATATTTTAATCTCTATCTCAGCTTAATTAGTTCATTAAGATTCACTTCATATCAGAATCACTGGAAACTTGTAGTGAGGAGGAAAAAGTAAAACAAAAAAGTGAAAGTTGGGTCCTTTTAAGGACTTTCTGTTGAGGACAAGGAGTGCTGCAACATAGCTTTTTCTAACTACAAGAAAACCAAAGGTGGGGAGGAGTCCTTTCAAAAAGACTGAACAAATTCTTTTTGTCACTGATTAATAGGTAGTGTTAGTATCTTCAGCAATCTTCCAGGTACCTGGAGAGCAGCAAAAAGATGAAGTGTGTAACCATAGTCCTTGGAGATGAGGCCTAATAACCCCCTGTGATCTTGTTTCAAAAGACATTTCCATATGTTTGTTTTCCAGTTTAAGTTGCATCTCCTCCCAGAACATGACTGTAATCCCCCAAAGTCACGATGGTGTAAGAAATCTACCCGGAGTAGGGAGTGATATTTTGTCCTAATAATGTCAACAGCTGTCTTCTAACATTTAACCATGTAATATGGGGGAAGAAAAAAGGAGCCTCACATACACAGGCAAGAAATGCAGTGTGACCATCGGGCAATCCATTAGATAGCCATAATGCTCACAGCAGGAAACTTTTCTGAGATGGCATTTGATATCATTGTTAGCCTTCATATAATGCAATATTTATTACAGTAAGGGAAGAAGGGAGTATTTTTAGCTGCATCTTGAGTAACTTATCTCCATGGCAACCCTTTACTTGCCTGCACTGTTGCTGCTATATAGAATGTTGTCACATTAATAATAAATGGAACACATCTAACACATTTGGCTGCTGATTGGCTTCCAGCCACATATTTCTCTTGTCCTAGTTGAAGGGTTTGTGAAGCTTAGGGTCCATAAGCAAATTTCATTCATTTTGTTTCTTAGAGAAAATTGCCTTGGATTACATTAAAGTGCTCAGGAGGTTTCATCAATGTATGCATTGTGTTTGTTGGGTTGGATTTTTTTTTATTTGCTTTTGTTTCTAGTTCCACTTTAAAATGCCAAGGAAATCTGTGAACAAATACAATTAGAAAAGCTAGAAAACCAGCAGCTGTGGAATAATTCTGTTTGACTTACATTTGTACAGATAAGAAAATGGCATTTTAAAAAATTGCTTATGAGGAACCCCTGTGACTTGTTTCTGAAGAACAATACTTTCATTAATGGAAACTCAAAGCAAGCAGGTCTCCAAGTGAGATCCTGGACTTGGTGATCCTTTCCACATGCATACAAAAAAAAGCCGTTGCAAGAAGTCAACTCTTGTTTTGTGGTCTAAACATATGGATTGGAAATTTGGCAAATACTTGTTATAAAGGTTGAAAGAAAGGCAAAATCATGTTTGTTTTCAGCTTACGTTGGTCACGTTTTTTTTCCATAGATTCTAACACTAATGAACACCACAGTGCAACTGGCTTTTAAGTTTGCACAGTAAGGCTTAAATGCTACCTGCTTGGTATGAGAAACCGTTTGGAGCCTCTTTAAATGGCACTACACTTGTACCATTCAAATGAAGCATGTGTGCCCATAGGAATATTTCCTACAGGAATCTTTATGAAACACCTATTGTATTTTAGTTTACACAATGATATGTTGCCACTGGTAATTAGCTGGTCTAGGATCATGTACTTATTGCTGCAATTCCCAAATGTCCTCCTTTTCAACTCCAAGACTTAAGAAAAGTAGCCAGTTCTTTCACTTGCTTGTTCAGCTTTTCAAAACAAATATTCTGCTGAAAGCTCATGAAAGAAAACAGCATTATAAAATAGTAAAGAACATAATTTAACAATTACTAGGTTCTTATATGGGAATTTAAATCACAACCATGACATTTCTATCCACAGAAATTATAAATGAGGGAAAAGAATCATTCATATGATTTTTCAAGCACTACCCAGGAACAGAGACTTTCTAAAAGCCTTATCCAAAATATTTAGTAGCAATCCCTGGAAACGCCATTCTTGAATTCTAAGCATTGAGTCAATCTCTACCTCATGATGTGAAAAGTTTGAAGGTTTTTACCTCAGAAAGCTTTTTTTTTTTCTGTAAAGTATTAAAAACTAGCAGCATTTCCCTCATTATTTCTCAAACCACACATATAAAGAGTAAGTTTACTCAAGGCAAATAACTGGTAATGTTTTCTTTAAAGGACATTAAACAGACCTAAACTCCTAGCCACTAATGTAGTATTACTACTATTATTGTTTAGAGAGTCCTGCTTTTAATAGTAACTAATTTGGGATGAGTTGTATTGAGGTGGTGGCTTTTTGGCAGTACTGCCTGCCAAGGTGAAACGTGTTGTGCACATGCAGGACCTGCTGCTCCTCAATCATATGTGGACCCTGTTTAATATAAAGCTCCATTCCTAGGGCTTCAGACATTCATGCTTAATCTTGAACTGGAACTCACTTGAAGTCTACTGAAAGGCCAAGAGATGAATGAACAAGGGGAATGATGACTGTCTCCCTGTCAGAGCAGGTCACTTTACAGGATACATATGCTTCTGGACTTTAAATGAGAGATTTTGGGCCAGGAGCTGTAGTGGATGAGAGAGACAGCCAAAAATCTTGCAGGATGTTCATCTCTCCCAGGCAGCTGGAATCCAGACTTCTCAGTTGCTACATTTAACATAGCAAAAAGGCATGTTATTTATTAAGGAAATTTTCCAAAGTGCTAAGAAGATGAAACTTATGTATATAATTGCTGTTAAGGTGATTACACTTTAATTCGTGGTTCCTCTCTGCTTGAGACAAATCTACAGTCAAAGAAAAGCTTCTCTAATTAATCTGTAAGGGATAGATTTCAAAATGAACCATCATTCTCCTATTTAGGACTTAAGAGGGAGAAAAGAAAAATTATGAGAACTGCTGTGTTTAAGGTTAGTATTTGTGATACCTAATGGAAATTACAGGAGTTATAAGGAAAATAGTCTGTTGCTGAAGCTTCATCTTGTAAGAGTTTTACACCTGACTTCAGTGAAGTGGGAAGCTGGTCCCTGGAAAACAGGCACTGTGACCTTGGTGTGCAGTTCCTGGTGCAGGCTGCATTTCCATCTCGCTTCTACTGCTCTCCCTCAGCTTCTGTGGGCACACGTTCTCCACACTTGCTTTGAAATAGGTTACAGGGACTAGCTGTGCTGTGGAATTCACTGTTTGGCTACCCTGAAAGAGGCAAAAAATACATGTATCTTATTCTACCTCTTTTAGGAAACATTTGATATTTCACTCTACCCTTCTGAGAATTCTGGATGTTTAGGGAACTTGAAGCATAGATATTCCTTTCCTTTCACTTATGATGCCATACGTTTCCTTGATTTTACTTGCTGTTGCTTTGCTTTGGCTTTGCTTTTTTTTTTTTTTTTTTTTCCTCCCCCTTTCTAAAGTGTGACTTAGCCAAAAACTCTGACGGGAAGTCAGAATCCCAACATAAACACAAGACCTATAAAACTAGGATTATGTCCTTTGTGCCAAGCAAGTCCTCTGTTGCCTATGAAATAGTCCAAGTCTGGAGAAATAATATTACAGATTCTTCATGTGACCTGCATACCCATCCTTTCATCCTTTCCTAGCTGTGGGAACATGGCATTATAGAGCAAACTAAAACCTGAAGACCACCCTCAACCTTTCTAGGTTTTGATTCTCTTACTTGTTCCAGTCTTGAGAGCAAGGTCTGAATGAGCAGCATCTGCATTTGTTTTTCTACTGGCTCAAATACACCATTTTTACTCATTAATTTTCAATTACTTTTGATCAGAAATATAATGACCTACTTAAGACTCAGAAGGAAGAGACAGCTCTGCCTCAAAAATTCATTTGAAAACTTGGGGAGATCTCCAAGTTTGCCTCTGTGTAATCTCTCCCTTTCCTGTGATGTCTTCCAGAAGAAACTTAATCCCTGTAGAAACAGACAGTCAGAACAGAACAAGCACAAGAGATGTGTTCTTTGTGATAAGCAGGCTCCAGCTTTTCACCATTTTATTTTTCACCTGCTCATTTACTGTACACCTGTCCCAGGCTGGCACTGCTCTTGGCTGCAGTACAGATGATTCTCTTTCAAAGCCAGATTAGTTATTACAATTATTTCACTGGCACAAAATAAAAACCGTTTCCTGTACTCAGCAAAATGAAGCTAAATGAAGAGTCCAGGTGTGCCACGTTTCTCAGCCTTCCTCCAGTGCAGTACTAATCTTTGCTCTAAGTAAGTAGCTGTAACAGGCTGTAATAATAACCCCTTGGTTAGCATGCCCCGGGTGAGAAGCAGGGGATGTTCCAGTGCTCTGAGCAGAGATTTCACAGTGGATCTAGCTGAATTTCGTGGCACAGGTGCTGGTGTAATTGGAACAAGGATACATGGGGGGTACACAGGCAGTTCTCCAGCCTTTAGACAAGTGCTTCCACTGGAGGAGCATGGCAGCTTGTCATTGTTAGGTGGGGGTCTGGTCAGACCCCTGGTGGAGATCAGCTTCAGGCTCTGCTAAAAAAAAAAGCCTCAAACCAACTCCCAACAAAAGAACCAACCCCACCCCAAAATCAAACAACAAAAACAAACCCCTTGCCCCAGAGCCATCACAACTTCAAGCTTTGCTGATGCTAATAAAAAAAGCCTTACGTTTTTTTCTTTTTTCCTGTATTATATCTATTTGCACTGAACTGATCATTCCAATATTTTATCTTACCCTCTCTGCATAGCATTTGATATGTTTGTGTACACGTGTTTATATATAGTACACTTCATAAAAATAAGTAGTGATTATGAGTTGATTCATGGTCAATTCACATCTTAATGAAGACCTGCAAATCCATATAAATATGGTTTTTGAATATTTTATTGACTTCTAGTATGTACTGATATATCTAGACTTTAAAATGAGAATGACTGATACAAGCACAACATCTTTAAGCACAAATACTTGACAGGTACAAATGTGTACCCTTGGCAGATGCAAGCAGGTGCATCTGGAGTGTCTGAACATTAAGAATGAGTTGTCGTGTCCTAGTGGAAGTGTAATTCTACACTAAGCTCCTTCCTTAGGATCTGAGCTAGGAAAAGCACTTAGCTACATGATTAACTGCAAGAATGTGGTTACTGCTTTTGTGGGACTGTTCATATTACTAAAATTCTACTTTTGCATTTTTCTGTATTATACTCAGGGCACTTACATCCTGTGTAAGTCAGGGATTGTTACAGAGATGCTGAAGGAGTGAATCCGTGTTTTCCCAAAGCAGTTTAGCCAGTGTGACAAAACTATGTGCTAAGTCAGACTTCCATCTTAATTCCAAATGTTTGTTTCTTCAGTTGTTGCAAGATTTCTTCCTCTAATTGTTGATTCTCTGTAGAATATAAGGAGATAGAATTACAGTAATGTCTTAAATAATCTTTAACTGCCCTAAAGAAAATAGAAATTAAGTATATACTCATGTGAGCGAATACTGGTTCATTCAAACATGTCCTATAACTGATGAACTTCTTGCTGATTATCTTTTTCTTTGTATTGAACTGTGTGACTAAGAGGAAGACCAAGTACTGGCTCAGATTTGTGTTGCTAGCTTTCCAAAAGCTTAGCTCACTGAAGCTGCTCTCTCATGCTTTGGTATGACTTAAAAAGTCCAGGTATTTCCTAGTGCTTGCTATTACTTTGATTCACAAGAACCTTTCAAACAGATTTGTTCGTCTTCTGAGGTCTCTTATTCTCCCTCTCTTCCACCCCAGCAAATAACCAATTCCTTTACTCACTATTGTATGTCTTACAGGAAAAATTGTTCTAGTTAAACTGATAACTTATTCATTATTCAAACTTCCTTATAACTGCTATAAATTCTCATTTTGGAGTATGTATGTCTGGTAGAGACACTGAGAACAGTGGTCAGCCAGTTCTGTAAGTGACTTTCCCTAATCTTAGGTTGACTTGGCAAGTATGAGTGAGGTCTGTATTGGCTCTCCCACCTTCAATGACAATACTGGATACATTTGTTCCATGGTAGACTTCATTGAACTCTCCCCTGTGAATGGTTCTATATGGCATAACTCCTTTCAATACTGGATTGAACAAGTTGTGTCCAATACTGCAGTACAGAAGCAATTAGAAGAGCAAACATGAAGTAATTGGATAACTAGATTTTTATGTTCTTGAAAGGCTACAAATGAAGCAACTAAGATACGCAGTTAGAGAACCTCTACAAATATATAGTCTATTTATGTTGTTAGAGCATTATCTTAGATGCTAGAAAAGTAAATCTCTGCCTAAACACAGCCTGTGGGAAGAGGTATCTAAAAAAACCTGCTTTTGCTTTCTTCTTGCATTGTACAACTTTGTAACAATTGCTGTTCTATGCAATTCCACCACATGTACTTTTCATGAATAGAAGTTTTCTGTTCATCTGAATCAAAAGAAGATAAAATCCTAACAGTCTGATGTCTAATACACTTGGCCATGTGCATGTTCTCAACATTGTTCTTGTTCCTTATGTCACTTTCTGTTTTCATTTTGCAACCCTCAGGATATTGAGGATGACTAAAAGTTTCTCCAACACACTTGACAGGCTGTCAAAGAACTACAGCTGTGGCTCACTGGCGAAGTACTCCAAGAGAAACCTCTGCCTGTTTTTCACGTGACATTGTATAATTACAACCACATCAGTAAAAGGAGGTTGGACCTATCTTGAAGCCATCTTTTATTATGATGGAAAGACTTTGGAATGTCATTCGTGTGGCTGCAGCTCCCAGTTCAGTTACTGGTTATTCGTCAGGTCCATATCAAATCACAGCCTTTACACCATGATATCTGTCAACAGTGGCATTTTTGTCTCTGCATTTCTTTTATTCTTAGGAAGTTGAGGAGGAGTAAGTATATTCTCTCAATTTTAAATGCATACATCAAGCATGTTCTCCACTTTTACCACTCCCAAAAATACAAGAAACATGTGTGGTCATCAGTACTTCGTGTGCAAAATTGTGTGCCCTTTCTTGGGGTAGTTATAGTGGTTAACCGCAGAGGATACAAATTTCTTCCCTATTTCATTTGAGGTTTACTGCAGCTGACATTTTATGGGTGAAGTTTTCAAAAGTGTTCAGTGTTTTTAGAGGATGCAGCTTGACAAACCCTATAAACTGTTCATCTCAGAAAGTTAGATCATTTCTTAAAAAAACTGACTTTCAAGACATCTGATTTGCAACATTCTAAATGCAGCCAAAATACTTCAGAATGTTGGTATTCTCTGTATTTTCAGGTGAATGTATTGCTAGCATAGTTGCACCACTCCACTTTTCTGGAAGTATAAAACTAGCATGAACTTTCCAGAAAATTCAGTGCTGAGAACTCCAAACAGCAACAATGTTTGATTTCTTGTGTGGGCTGTCGTATCATATTATTCTGGAAGTCGTTCCATGGGTGGTGTGGTAGGAGGATGTTTGGAAAGAAAAAGAGCTGAGAGTTTTCACTAATCTATTTATAGTATTCATTAATTGATTTTATTCTTGTGGTTACCCTCCCATTAAAATCCATTTGAAGCTAGAGTGCTCTTGTCTATTAAGCTACCCACCAAGGGTTTTAAATTACTTTGATAGTTTAAGAGAAAAATTACACTTATTTCTTAGTGTGTCTTATAAAATCTAGCGTTTACTTTTTCTTAGTCTGTAATATTCTTTTTAAAGTTGCAGAGATTCTGAACTAATTCTGAATAGGACAAGGAGGTTAAACTCAATTAGTTCTTGCTATCAATTTCAAGCAGGTTTCAGCAAGCCACCTGTGCTTAGTGTCCTGCTCAGCGTGCAAGTTCATTATTGTCATAGAAAGACAACAAAAGAAAGGCACTCAAGTGGAGATGAGTGTGTAGTATCAACTGCACCAAACCAGTGGATGCACAGTATTAGGTAGGCATGTGCTCTCTGCATCTGAGCAGGTGGGAACACAGAAGCAGCAAGTCATGGTGCTTGCCCCGTTCTCCTCAAGTTTCTGTGGCCCTGCTGCCAAACTACAGCACCCTGCTGCTCTGCTTGCTGGTGGGTGCTCCAGCACAGAGAATGGGCTCTCGTCCCTTGTACTGATGATTCCAGTTGTCAGCACGTTATCTTAATGTTACACAAAGTTTAGCTTCAGTTCTCCTTCTTGTGTCTGCCCACAGCAAAACTACTGTTCTACTTTGCAGTAGAATTTGAGTAGTATGAGAAAAGTATGTTCAATGTCCTTTAATGAAATGTCTTTTTATGAAGATATGGAGGGAAAGAAGTACTTATGAGCACTTTTCATGATCATATAAATTCACACATTATTCATGCTTCATTGGACTTCTGCAAGATCAGCATAAAGCCATCTAGAAAAATACGGCCCTTCAGTATATTGAAAATATTCAACTCAGGGATAACATTGGTGACATTTACGAAGCCTGAGAGGCTTAGGTCTCTTTGCATTGATATTAACAGAAATGAGACATCTCTATTTCTTGGGCAGTTGTGGTTCAATAACCTTTTGCTTTATTCTCAGACTACCATTATTTTTGCATGCTCAGTGTGGTCATTGTAAGGAAACAGCAAAATGCTTGATTTTTCTACTCTTTTGTCTTGTGAGTCTTTCCCTTTTAAATGACCATCAAAAAGGGCTTCTCCATAGATTTTTATCATGGGTTGTTAAACATTTTGGGTGTTTGGGAGTTGCTGGCTGATTAGAGCTCACTAAAGTAGCACCAGCATCTGGAAGTGATGAGGTTGTGATGGTTATTTATCCCTGCCATGTAGAACAGAATATATGACATTGCACTGCTCATGGAAGTCAGCAGAATTGGCCTTTGACTTCTCTGCAGACTTTCCCTTTAATCTGGGAGTAGTCCTATTCACTGCAAAAAGCTATTCCTATTTCATTTTTCACTCTAAAGAAAGGAAGAAGATTGACAGCAATGTACTATTAGTTTGTAGTAACTGATTTTTTTTTTTTCAAAGCACTTTGGCTTTCTCTGAAAATCTGTCATGTGATTCCACACCTTGTCGTTGCTGTGGGTATCTTTTACTGTTGTTTTCAGATAAGTGGGGATCAAGGTATCATGTTTTTAACCACAGAATTACCTCTCTTCTGCATTTATTCCAATAGCCAGTGTAATATTAACAGAAGTACCCTTCTGGCAGGGTGAGATGTGTTATCAGAAAAATGTGTAATTGACTTCTGTACCGAGTCTGAGGGAACAAAGGGAACGTGGAGATCAAGAGCCCTGTGCCTGCCTGCCAGAGCAACGCGATTGTTCTGGCCCCAGCCTGGGATCGTTGCTTACGCAGCGTAGGACTTTGTGTAGTGCTCACTTGAGAGCCAGTAACAGTGGTCGTGGTTTGATCAGCATAAGTGGTAAATGACAGTGCAATCGTATCTCGTGCTGTTCATCAGCCTACCTGCACATCTACTGAAAAAAAAAAAAAGGCAAGGAAATACTCAAGTACTCAGTATTGTAGATGTGCGTGAGCCTGAAAGATAGGAAAAGGCAAAGAGAGGGGATTGTTGGAAGCTCTGTGTTCCAACCAGTGTCAGATACTAGCACTCAGAAAGGACTGTGAAATCAAGACTAAAACACTGAGTTTTGTGGTTAGTCATTTTTATTTACTGAAGGGAACATGTTTCTAGATTTTTCCTGCTGTGAGGAAAAATGGAGGGTTTTTTAAAAGTGTGTTTGTAAAGCAGGTCAAGAAAGTGTTGAATGAATACAGTGAAACCAAAAGGATGTTCTCAACACTTCTAAATAGCAAGTTCTCTATTGTTAAGATATTTTAAAGATTTGAATTACTCTGGCTTCATAACATTATAATCTCTTATATTAGGAATCCAAAGACAGAAGGGAAAAATACAAGTTTTACATAATACTACTCATCATGACAAATGATCTGCATCAAGGAACATAACATCCTGGCAAAGCTTCAAGATTACCCAGAGGAGAGACAATGGACAGGCTGTTGAGCCAAAGTAATTTCAGAAACAATTCCACACCTTATTTATCCCTGGTGAGGAGCAGAAAAGCTATGAAACCCTCCAGCACAGTCACTTTGTGCATTTGTTTAGCCTACTGACCTTAACTCTAACCCTCCCTGACAGTCTCATGTTTCTCAGCATGGGAGAGGAAGGATTTCTATGCAACTCCAAACAACATGATTTAAAATTTCTCTATTAAATGATTACTTTCACAGCCCTTGAGCAAAGATAATACCTACTATGGGTATAAGCAGGTGTGTGCCATGACACCCTGTCGTTATCTTTCCCAGCAAGCACAGACACCTACTGGAGTGATCAACAAGTGTGAAGAAGACTGAGATGTGTTAGAGCCCTAGAGCTGGTGGTCACCAGCATGACTACTGCATGAGGCTTAGCTGGTTCAGAACAGGGAACTGTCTCATTGCAGAACAGGAATCTTCCAGGGCTTTTTTTTCTCACAATACTGGTGAAATGGTTAACTTCTTAAAACTGCAGGCTCCAGCATGCCTGTCTCCATGTCTAACCAAAATTATTGCAGATGCCTTCACTGGATTGTCTTGTAGCATTGGAAGAAAAAGATCTCGGTTCATGTTAAGCGTACCTTTATATAACACAGATTATACTGGATCTAAACTTGTGGCTCATAATTGAGAAAATGAAAACTATTTGTTTTCATGAACCCTAAATTTAGTCCATGGTAAGTGTGGGTTTTTTTCATTTGGTCAGAGACCTTGTACTTTTATATATTAAATCAATTTATTCAGTATTATTAGCACTAAACAATGAGAATGATCTGCAGGAATACTGAGAACTAGAAATCTTGTTTTTGTAAGTCAGTGTACTCCAGATGGGATCATCTATGTACTTTATCCAAAAGAATATATTTTACAGAATTTGGCATTGTACTGAGGGTCACAGAAGAAATGCTCATGTTCTTAAATTACTGCCTGTCCAGGCAACAGTCACAGTATCTAAACCTAGTGCAGCATTGTTTAATAGAAGCCAGAATTTAGTCCTACATTTATTAAAATTATCTCTTCAAGACACATAGCCAAGGCATGTCCACAAAGGAAATATTTGGGTTTTAGGTAATAAACCTAACCAAAACTAACACCCACCCCTGTTAACCCTTAATTTGGATGTCTGAGATGGAAGCTGTATTTTGTGATGGAAATTTGTGGCTTACTGTTAAGAAAGACAACACTTTTTAGGTTTTCTTGCAACACAATAGCAGCTGTTGTATTAAAAGCAAGGCTGGAGTTAAATTGCAACGTACTCTAAAAGGTCATAGTGGGCAAGGGGAAGATTTGTGTTGACACTTTGTTGTGTGCTGCACGTCAGTTTTCCTTGCCTTATACTAGTTTAGCATCTTCTGTTTTACCAAAAACCAGCTTTAGAAATTGAAACTTTTGGTGACTTTTGGCATGCTTACTTCTAGAACCAAGTTGCCAGAGCCCCCAGTCACAAACCCAGGCTGCTCCAAACTCATTCCAGTGCCACAGTGGTGGGCTGAAATCTGCTCTTCTCTTCCATTTCTTTTATTCTTCTCATGAAACTTCTTTAACAATTTAGAGGTCTTCAGCTATCAAGTTGCCCTTGAGAGATTTAATTACAAATATGTCAAATCTAACAAATTTTTAAGTGTTTTTCAGTTGCTTTTTAAAAATCTCTACTGACGGAAGCACAGTCCTTCCAGAAACACTTTCAGAGAGCCTCCTCACAGGGGTTCTCTCCTATTGCACTTAATGTTTCACTTTGATGTTAGAAATCTCCAACTGCAACCGAATTGTTACTAGTCTTATTTGTTGTAGAAACAGAGAATAGATCCCTGTCTTTGAACTGCACCACAGCTGCTGCAGAGACAGAGTTCTCTCTTCCATTTTCTTCACTAATTCAAGTACTTCCAGATTTTCCTCAGACACAGAGCAGTGAGAGCAATTGGATAGCAACACATCTCTGGATTGTCTTCAGTTGTTTGGAAATGCAGTATCCAAAACTAGATCTCATAATTCAGATGAGGCCTCATCCATCTCCTAATGCATCCTGTAGGTTAGACATGGACTACTTGACCTCTTCACAATGCTGACTGTTAGCTCATGTTCAGTTTGAGAACTTTTTCTACACTGCCTGGTGGGCTGTTTTCAAGTACATGGCTTTGTAGGTGTTCACCATATCCTTAGAGCAGCACATCACTTACATGTATTGAGTTGAAACTCTTTCATTTGAGGATTTATCTTGTCTTTGAGGTCACTTGGGAATCCCTCTGCTTGGTATCATCTGTAAGCAAATATTCTAATAACTGTGTATTGTGTGTTTTCCATCTTTTTTAGCTATCTAGAGTACTCAAAACTTTTTTTTTTTAAAGTGAAAAACATGGAGGATTTTATTTACTTGGGAACAAAGGATAGTTGATAACTTTCCCAGAGACTGAGAACATTGTATGACAAAAAACAGTTCTCTGCACACTGTAGGACTCTCACCAGCCTGATTTTCTGCATGGGTGGTATTCAGGGTATTATTTTCCTATAAACTATAGCTTTTTCTTATGGCAAATCTGAGGTCATCCATATCTCTTGAAATGGCCATTGCTTGACACTCAGATTTCAATCAATTACTTTAAATATAACAATAAGCACAATGACTTTCAGGGAACCACTGCAAATTTCTGGTCATTCCTGAAATTTAAAATTTGGGAGGTGACAAGTTTTATCTGCATTTCAGATCTCATCCCGTCATGGGTATTTTTAAAAGTTCACCTTATGACTAAAACTATAACTAATTTCTCTTGTGGAACATAAAACCTCTAGAGCTTGTTTGTGTTTTACTGCAAACTGCAATTCACTCAGTTCATGGAGCTCAAAAGAAGGGCCCCATGAGGCCTCATCTTGGTCCAGCTGGCACTGATTTAAAGCTGTAATGTTCATGATAATGTCTCAATCAAGTGTTGCTTTGAGATACTGGGCTTGCTTGAATGGGAAGCTCTTAAGGTGCAAGCTCATGTCTCCAGACATGGTTCACCTGAGGTTCTCAAGTTATGCAGTTCCTGTAAAAGTTAAGAGAGAATATCACTTATTCCATGGGAGAAAAAAATGAACTTATCATTCTTTCATAATGTTTTAATGAAAGATTAATATGGAAAGACAGTATCACACTTGGAGCAAGATGTAAGCTAGCTGTGATCTTAGGTAGACAGGGAAGGTCCTGGTTCATCTTTGAAGCCTACGTAACTGCCTTCCCATTTTCCATGTTTGTTTGACAGTACTGAGCCCTTGAAGCATGCCAGAGAGAATAGGCAAGGAGATACCAAAACCTTTCATGATTTTGCCCAAGCCAGTGTAGAAAATGCATTTTAAACCCAATTATCCAAGATACTCCTTGTGCCTTAGGAAGAGAAATGTCCCTTCTATACTTTTCAGCTACTGATATAAATGGTGTCCTGTGGGAAAAAAATGGATTGTAATTTCAACACAGAATCAGCGCAGAGAAACTTGGTAAACAAAAGAGCATTGCTGGTGGCAGTCAAGAGAGGAGGCAAGAGGAAAGCCTCATTAAATCTGATTGTTATGGCACACAGTGATAATGGTCCTGTACATCAGATAATGATTTACTTAGTGTCTCCAATACATGTTAGATTATGCGAGTACATTATTTCTCATTGAAAGAACAGCTATCATTAACCACCAGTGAAAGAGTTGAGTAAATCTTCATGCTGCAGAGAGATAAAAGTTAGCAACAGTAAAATAATGCAATTTCATCCCAAAGTGAATCGTAATTACTAGTGTTGAACATACGACCTTCACAATACAAAACTTTCAGAGAACTGTATTTTTATCTTTCCATGCTTTTTGCAGCTACCAATAATGTAAAATGATGGTAACGTTTAGTGACTTGAGTTTAATTCATGCTAATACAGCACTGGCAAGACTGAAGTAATTTTTTTAATAAATCTGTAGCTTTTGTGTTGGGAAGTAAAGAAGCAGGAGCAAGTGAATTACAGTCATCCTCCAGCTGTATCCCTGAGTTCATTTAGAGAAGACACGAGTAGGCAGGCTGCTGAGTCTGGTACCCTTGTGCTTGATCCTCTCCCCAGTCTGCTCTCTTCCAAGTTCTGGGAAAGTGATTTGGTGGCTGTATGGGCTGTGGCAACTGTGCTCAGTGTCTGCCTGAGGAGGAGGGAGCTGCTGGGAGCCATTTGTGTCCTATTCTACCTGCAGCATGGGGTGGTAGTCAAGCACCTTGCTCTGCCCATGTTTTCTGCCTGTAGGCCCAATTTAGGCAGGAATATGAACCAAAATGGTCAGAAGAGATGCTAGATAGGCGCAATTTGAGAGACAAGCTGATGTGGCAGCACTGGAAAGAGCTCCTGTCCATTCCAAGGGGAGGTCAAGTTTAATCTGCCTTTTACCTGTAGCAGACTGGGGACTGCATCCTTCCCAGCCGGCCGTGCTGGTTGGGGTGAGAGGAAGGGAAGATGACTGGCTTCAGCAACTTGATCCCATGTCCATTTATCTCCCTGTCTACAGCAGCTTTCCAGAGTCCTGCAGGCTGTCACATTCACCACTCTTCTCAACCTACTAAAGGCAATCTCCTCAGTCTTGGAAAAAGCAGCAAATTAAAGCTCTTTTTGAAGCCTGAAGACAAGCTAATATATATTTTATATGTTCTGTATACATACGTGCACTCACATATCCTTCAAAGCTGAAAGGAGCCCATTGGAATTAAAGAGAAATGAAAATCTATACGGATCAAAAGAAAAAAATTTAAACTTTTGTTTCTTGTCTTAAAGGGGAATTTTTAAAGAAATATCAAATCTTTTAAGGTCTTTAAAGTATTTTCAAAATTGCTGGCAGCTTATCTGTGAAGTCCAGCTCTAAGAATTGGATTAAAAAATTCACTTACTACTCATACTATCATTTAATCTGTTTGAAGATGCTTCAATTGCAGTGAAACAATTGTTACAAATAACTCATCTACAGTGTGTTGGCAACATGTTTTCCCTTTTCAGATTTGCTTGTCGATCACACAGTGATTCAAATCTGTGAGTGCTGATGAGCATATTTCTCGAACTACTCTAAGCTGCATTGTGTGGCCATGGTTGTGATTATTCATTTATCAGCTGTAGCTGGAGTCAGCACATTATATGGTGGTATGAACCATGCCACAGTGGGGCCATCCCATGTTGATGTGAGTGTGCACACTGAAAATGGGGTGCACTGTACACACTTCTCAGCATGTAAGCACTACAACAGGGATTTTCAAGGAAATTCCCTTTATTAGCAGCCAACCATCCCTGCTGATTGAACAAGCTTTATCTGATATTTCTACTGGGTATCTTTCTTCTGCTTAGTTTCTTGGTAAAATGTACTATTTTTTATTGTGTTTATTAATAACAGCAGTATCTGCGAGCAATTCATAAAACATTGTTCCAGCACCTTCACACAGAGGACTGATCAGATTTACATTATTGGCTTAAAAAAACAGTTCCCTAAGCCTTGGGAGGAGAAAATGTATACAATTAAGGTACTATTGCAGAGGGAAAAAAAAAAAGATGAATGAAAATAGTTACCACTAGTCTTAAATAAAATTGTAGAGCATAATCTGCTTTTTATTTAAGATGCTGTCTTGATGGAGAATGTACTGATAAATTAGTTTATCTGTTCTCCAGAAGTGACCACTAGGCAAAGGAGCTCAGAATCACTCTTTTTACTGCTCTAACTTGCAAGCTAGTTTTGTGAGCAAATCTTGCTTAATTTACTGCCTGTTAGCACACTTCTGATCGCCGAGCTGGGTGTTGAGGAGCAGACACTTGGCCTGTCCTCCCCTTTCTCCAGGCTCATTGCTGGAGGCAGGCTGCTGCCCGCTGCTCTGGGGTTCCAGCCTCTGCTCCCTCTCTAGATGTGGAGTTTCATCCTGTGTAGCTCTGCTGCATGAGTCCTGGGCTGCACTGGTCCTTGAGTTCAGGTTGTCTCCTCTGCTTGGGCTCGTTCCTGCGTGGTGTATGTGGCTGTGAGGATACAGGGCACGTTGCTGCGGGCCAGGTCACTGCATCGTGTTGCAGCATTAAACTGCTGCTTCTCCCTATGTGTAGTCCTGGCAGAAAAGGTTCTTAGTTCCTAGGCAGAGCCACAGCAATAACTCCAAAGCACAAGTGGTAATCCCAAATGCTAATACATTTGCCTAACTGCCTGGGCACGCTAGCCAAAGGTATTAATTGACCAAATAAGACAGGGGGTATTTAAGTTTTGTTTTGTCATAGTTGCCGACTGTTGTGTCCTGTACTGTTGTATTCTTATAGTTAAGCAGAGGGCTTTGATCTTTGATTTGCCTCCTGGCTTCAGTAGCTTCTCTGGGAGGAAAAAAAGACAACATTCTGCTTTTGAAAATATTTCTCTGAAGCCACAGTCTTTGGGCAGTGAAACAGAAACTCTTCTGAAAGATATTCACTGATGAGGAGAAACTTGTATGTTGGCAGAGGTGCAGAAATGAATGCCTATACTCTTCTGTAGATAAAGGGGTTCAGCTATATATATATATATTTAAATGAAAAAATACTATATAGATCAGAGAAAGTGTTCATACTTTTTGTTTAAAATTGAATAAAAATAATTTGGGGATTGTGAACAACCACCCAACTCCACGCTCTTAACAAATCCTGAACTTCCATTTATTTGCAAGTTTTATTTTTGTCACATGAAAGGCTGCTCAGTCTTCCCATCATAACAAATTCCTAATTTTAATCTAGATTGGGGCAATTTGTCATTGCATGGTTAAGTGAAGGATATCATATTGATAGGAATTGGGTCCTCTGTGTGTAAAGCAAGCACAAGAAGGCGTGTTTTGGTTTTTTGTTGGGTTTGTGGTTTTTTTTTTTAGTTTGGGTGTTTGGTTTTTTGGTTTTTTTTGGCTTTGTGGTGCTTAAGGAATTTAATTTTCTCATTCAGAAGACAGATGTTAAGAGTTTAAGCTCTTTGTATAAATCAATGGAGAGAAATGGTTGTCTCGGAAGAGGAAGGGGAGAAATGACCTACTGTGATTCAGGATCTTCAGTGTGGACCAGTCCAGGTGGTTCATGAGAGTTCCTGTATTTGTGCTGGAGATGACAGTGGCCAAATGCCTGGAGGCTGCCATGCAGCCCAGTGCTGTCCTCCAGGCAGAGTCTACAGTGTGCTGTGGTTGATCCACATTCTGCTTTGGCACTTTAAAGCAGACTTGAGATGAACATTGTCATATATCCTTTGAAAAGAGTAAATGATCTTTGAAATAAAGATGAACTTTCTGGTGAATTTGTGGCATCTAGGTTTCCAGTATATTGAGAAACAAATGGAATGTACTGGAATAATGAAAAATGGAACGGGAATGTAAACATCTCTTAACTGCTAGTGGCAGAGTCTGGGCCTGATGCTACGCCCAGGAGAAAGAATCAGATTACACACACCCATTTTAAACAACACAAAGGAATCATTGCTGTAAAGGGAAAATCCAAAACACTGCCATAAAAAAAAAACATACTGCAAGGGAATAGTGCAAGCTTCTGGGGATCCAGAATTAAAAAAGCTTTTGCAGCCATCTCGGACTGAGAAACAACAGAAAAGACTGGATTCTTTGCAGTCAACCTGGCATAAAACTCTAACTTAACACGCTGGATGCTATGGGACACATTTTAAGGTTTTCTTTTACAGGATAGGAGTAAGAACTATCTTAATATTCCTGTAGCTGGAAATGTTCTTCCACTTGTAAGGGATTTCTCTACTCCTACTTCAAGAAACAAGCCATGAAACTTGTATTTTCTTTAAACTTGAGCAGTGTGGGGTTTTTTTCCTTTTTAATTATGTGGCATGATAATAGTATTGGAAATTTTAATTAAAGCTTGCAGTTAACATCAAAAAGATCAATGCTTTTCTGTAGAAAATGTGTCCTTTTCATATTCTTTCAGAATGGCATCATGTCCTATGGAGGAGTTTGATCTGTATCTAGGTGTTCTCAATTTTATTTTTTGTAACTTATGCTAAAAGATGCTAATCAGTAGGATTTTGCATGTGCTTGGATCAAAATGTTCATCACCCTTTTTAAATCCAGTTTGTATGCTATACACTGTATTTCTAGGTTCAATAGGAAGGGTTTCAATGCCATTTATATGCAAACAAAACTTCATTATCCGATGTAAATTGGTAGTTGAGCTACTGCGAGCAGAGAATCGATGCCGGTAATAGGGATGCTGAGGATCACTTTGGCAGCTGCTGGGGGCCCTGTGCTGTTTGGAGTCCAGCAGGAGGAAGCATTGAGCTGACTAGTTTCGACATGGCTGAAGTGAAATTGGTGCTAATAAGCAAAGACTTTTATTGGCTTCTTTGGAGCAGGAGCTAATTACTCCTGCGTCTGCATTGCAGACATTGCCGTGGCGTCTCAGATGCCTCTGCATCATCCCTACCAGTGGTGGTGTTCAGAAGAAGCACGTCTCTCCTGCCTCAGCACACTTAGACTGTTGCAATTAAGGTGGTGAATGTCTTCAGTGTCCAGAGTATTGCAGAGTGGAGCGCAGGAATGGGGAGGGAGTGTAGAGGTGCAGCAGGACTCATGGACTCTGGACACCCAGTAGAGAAGAGACATTGTGAGAAACACAGCAGAACTTCTAGGTGGTTGGTCAATTCATTGAACACCAGCACCTCTCTGGACTCGAAGCAAAGTTAAAGAGAAAATATGTTGTTGCCCAAATGATGGAAGTATTATTTACTCCTCTCTCCTACAGCAGGGGGTTGTACTAGTCATAGGAGTACCAAGAACATTTTTGAGTATCTGATGCTTGTAAAAAAAAAAAAAAAAAAAAGCCACAGCTTAACTCAAAATTTATTATAATTTGGTGCAAGGTTCATGGCACTGGAATTAAGTTCTCTTGTACCAAAGCTATATAGAGATAGATGTGTGTTCTCACTGGAATGCTTTTGCTGGACAGTGTATTGAGGAAGAAACACTGGTAAAATAATACCAATGTTGTTGAAAGTTTCTTCCCAATGTCACAAGATAATTTTTAATAGAGACTGAGATCAGCTCCTGCAGTTTGCAATCCCCCTTTATAGCTGTTCTGTAATGCCACACTGCTGTTCTAAGTTTTTCTTTTCTTCTACACAATAATGCAAAAGGATATCAAAAACACACTGAGAATGCACCAACCCACCCCCTCCAACATGTTCCTCAGAACCCAGAACCTCACAGCAGAGCAGTCTGTTCAGTGTCTTTGGAGTGGACACAGTATCAGTGGAGGGTTTAATTAAAGAATAAAAAACAATTCTGGGGTAGTGGTAACTCAGAATGAAGCACAAACACTGCTGATAAAAGCACTGAAAACCAAGTCTAACACAAATGCATTCAGGTGAGAATCACAGACAGTGCTACTTGTCTCCATGTCAGTGATCTATACATCCTTTGTTCCCCTAGATGACTTAAATTCTGATGAAGCCTTGACAGACAGAGTTGACAAGTTTCAGAAATAGTCTGGAAAGAAACAGGGAGATGACAAGGAGTCCTTTGAACTTAGGGGAGCCCTGAGCGAAGTTCTTGAGCAAGTCCTCAATATTATCACAGTGGGCTAATAACAACAAAAGGTCAGAGCAACATAGTATTTACTCAAAATCGTGTTTTCCTCTTGGAAAACGACACCAGATTTAAGTCTTGAATAAAATACACTGCCCCAAATCTAATACTGTAAGCATTTACAGTAGGTTTCTAAGACCAAGGCATATAATGTATATTTACTTGCCTGATGAAAACCTACTCATCACTGATGAATCCTCCCTGCCTGATTAGGGTGCTCTGCCTGATGCATTTCATTGCTTCTTATTTTCTCTTGCATATGCTTAAATGGGTCAAATCTTGAACTCAGTTACACCAATATAAATGTATGATGGAATGGATGATTTAATCTGTTTATACTAATCTCTGGCAATGTAAGAAACCAAGCAGTACAGCTGGAAACTTTATGATTTTCCTTAATTAAGCAAAATAATGAAACATCTTTAGAAAGCTTTCTGCAAGTTTTTAATTATTAGTTCTGTTCTGGCAATAATATTAGAAATCAAACTTCCTTTCTAATAGAACAGTAAAGTGAGTTTAGCTTTTGTATTGATTATATAGCTATTTGTTTAGGGTTTTGATTACTGAAATTTCTACTGAACGTCTGTTCAGCAGTTTTAGCGAATTAACATAATCTGTTTGACTTGCAGCAATTATAAAATCTGCTTGCTACACATTCATTCTTAATTTTGCCACTGAAGTGTAGTTACTTGCCCTGCATTCAAATAAATACATTTATTCACCCCTGTAACTGTGCATACCGTATTTATAAAATGAAGATTGTGCAAATAAAGATTATGATTTGGGTGAACATTGCACATGAACTAATGTGATAGATCTGTTCCTAATCTGTGCTTAGTAAACAGTTTCAAGTGTCTGCTTTCTGCAAATTGTCACTTTGGAAGTATTAATGAATAGTTCATTCTGCCACTGAGCATCTTACTGAGAAACAGGAAATTCAAATACTTGTTAGTGATGTATAAGATGCTAAACTGTTGTTAGAGCTGGCTTTAAAGTAATTTTTCTATTCTCACTAGTCCAAATTTATTCTGCTTCCTTGTAAGCTTATTGGAAGGCTTTCCTTTGACACTGCCAGTGTTACCTTGTGACAAAGAACCTCTCCAGTGACTAAGGTGCCTTCCAGCCCTTCCCAGCCAGAATAACCGTGTTGTAAAATCACTGTGTCAGTGCTGGTAGGAGATGGTCATAGATGACCCCCAAAATGCCTGCCCAGAAAATGTCTACATTTGCCTGAAAAATGTATACATGCAGGAACTGCAACATTCCCAACAAACACAAATATCTGCACATAGAAAAAGGTAATTGTGTTATGTTTTATTGGTGTAGTTTCTCATCTATAACTAGCACACTGAAATTAATGCACTTTCTTCATTATTATTCACCCATACTAATATTAGGATAACACATTAATAGGCAGTTGCAAATATCTTGTATAGAAATTAAAGACAAAGTGTTAATCTTGATGGGATTAAGGAAAAGCATTAAAATTAATGAAATGATTGCATCTCAATCTGCATATGCAAATTAGGATAAAATGTATGCCCAACAATAGCATAAGCAAAAGATTATGATAATAAATTGCGTTATTTGAATTAATGACTGGCTAGCTCCACTTGATAAGGTCATAGTAAGTCCCAGTGCACTTATTACTAAAATTTATCATTCAAGCATGTGTATGCATTTAATTATTGCAGCCTGTTTTAACAAGCAGATAAACTGTGAGAGCAATGGAAAGTTTTCCTGTTTGACACAACTCCATAAAATAAAACTTTTCTCTGTTCAGAGCACTTCAATATGGACACTGAAAGATAAGTAGAAAGGTAAATAGATATTTGTCCTTATAATTTGATTTAAAGGTTAATAAATAATTCAGCTAATCCAAGCTTCTCACTATAGGGTTAAATATTTGTCTTACATGGAACACATGAGAGAGTCAGAGCTAGAATAGCCATGATGAAAAAGACAGTTTCACTCCAGGCAAAGATGATTTTCTAGCTGTATGCTAACACAGTACTTATCACAGAAAATAATAAATTTCAGCATGGGCCTTTGAGTAATATTGGATTATAACTAATTACTCTTAAGTAATTTTTATCTAGAGACTTCAGAAGGTAATAAGACATTATTTTGAGACTGCTTTCTGGAAAGGGTGTCATAATCTTGTTTGAGGTGGACAGTACAAGATTTCTGTTTTCTTTCCTGGAGTGAAATGTAATTTCATGCTCTCTCTTCCTTGTGTGAATCTCGAGCACTCAGTGTCTGTAGGCATTTATCCAGCTGGTAAGCAGCCAATATTTCATATATGGACACTTCAGCAGTATTTACTAATGATACTTCTGTTATGAGTATAAATACATATGACACCATGTTCCTAAAAGCCCATAGATGGGTTCACTACCAGGTGAGAGAGATTATCAGAGCAGAACATTGGTTGTTATCAAACTGGAACCAAATGAGGACAAAAATTCTGCGAATTAAATGTTGCTGGAGAGTCTCAGCTGTAGTTTGTTTTGGGCTTGTGAAGCATGTTCCTTTTAGTATCTCCTGAGGAGATGGAGGCCAGTGCCACCATTTTTCTAAGCCTTTCAGATAAAAGCAAATACAGAGGTAAGCTCATCCGCTGCTTGGGAGATTTAAAAAGGAACCAGAAAAAAAACTTGGCAAACCTTTTGAGATATGTCAGATATTCCCGTTGCTTCAGAAGGGCTGCTGAGAATCAACTCAAAGCTCTGGGGAGCAGTGGCTGTGCTGCCCACGAGCTGAATCGACGTGATCCCCGTTGCATCCAGAGGAACAGCTAATTGGAGGCAACTTTAGCAAGGCAGAAAGGCTGGAAGACTTCAGGACATAATTTCTGCAGAAGCACAATAGCCACCCAGCAACATGATGCCTCGATTCAGAACTATCAAATTAACTTCAGCAAAAAACACACTCTAACAAATTCATCACAGGAATACACATTTTACTCCTGCAACAAAACACAAATGATCCAATTAACCAATTTCTACTAAGGCCTACAATTACTTTATTAGGGCTTTAAAAAATGGTTTCTGCAAAGGAGTTTTTGCTGCAGTTATCAGACAGTGCTGTCTAAGACCTGCTATTGAGGCCTCTGCTGTCCCTTATCTCATTAAGTGTGACATAAACACCTTTGATGAAATGAAATGGTGAAGTGCAGCAAATGGAGTAAACTGTTTTTCTACACAGCAATGCCCTGCTACATGCTTGCAATCTGATTTGCTGGCCTTTATTGACAGATGATAACGTGTTTTGTACATGTGCCAGCCAAAGATAGCCATTTAGAGCTTCTAAATAATTAAGTATTGATTAATCAACCTAGAAGTATATAGAGCGTTTTTTTTTTTTTTTTTATCAAGCTTTTGTCCATTCTTAAAGGTCTTATTTCTGCCAGCGGAAGCAAGAAAAGCACAAACCTTCTGTAACTGTCAGGGGCTTAAAAAATTACAGGTCTGTGCTGCTGTCCCCAGAGAGAAGAGCAGGGCTGACAGGCTGCCACTGAACAAGCACATGTGCCTCTGCCTTGCCCTGCTTGTTGTCCACAGTGGCAGCTCTAGGGGAGGAGAAGTGTCGAGATTTCATAACTCACAAAGCAATTAGTAAGGAGCCGACACTCAGAGTGTTTTAAGGGTTGGCTGACTTGGCTCTAAGGGTGGAAACTTGTGGCAGCTTATCTGACTGGGATCTCTCTTGGCACGACTGGGCTGAAAAAGTCTTCACAGGTTTGGGGTGGAGTTATTCAGGAAACAAGTAATCCTGCCTGAAAGCTTTTTGATGTGTTTGGGTTTTTTTCTTTCTGTTAATGTCTCAAATGTGTGGCACTTACAGGATACAACAGAGACACTGGTGAAGATAATGATTATTGTTAAACTATTATTGACATGCAATCTCAATCAACTACCTTTTTCTCCACATCCAGGGAGGATTTCAGTAATATTGAACTAGTTCATTTCTCATACCCTGAAAACTGCAGTTGCCCTACAGATGGTAAATAATTTAAATATATTGGTTAGTGAGATTCCTAATGTATCACCAGTTACTGAAACTACACGTACAGCAAGTGAGTCAGTCTTAACAACAGTGGAAAGGAATTCTTTTAGTGTGAAAAATGCATCTTTCTTGATGATTCCCATACAGACTGAGAAAGTGGGTGTTCATTTGCCTAGAAAGAGTTGTCATGTCAGGGTTGGAAAGCAGGAACTCCATGTATTTTCTGTTAAGACGAAGGTTTGGTGGGATACTCTTT
>NW_008623675.1:43013-118533 GCF_000691845.1 Merops nubicus
TTCTCAGGTAAGAGAAGTGAAAGTTGATAAGTTTGCTGGGATGTGTGCCTTTTAGAGAACTCTTGTCACATCTGACGCTACAGATTCTTAATTTCCTAGTTCACTGGACTCTTCTGTCATGTAAGTGTTGAGTTACTATCAGTGAATGCAGGTGGGAGTTTCCGTAAGACATCTGCAAGAATTTAGAAGCACTTATTAGTATAATTTGAACCAAAATGATGATAAAAACATTGAAAGATGCCTCCTCATTTCCATGCTTAGTGAATCTGCCTGTTAGTCATACTGAAGGTATTTGGAATATGTGCCCTGGCTAAAGCATAGTCCAACTGCTTACTGCCTTAAGGAAAGCCCAAAAGCAAGCTGTTGCCTGGGCAGTTTCTGGTATCTGTTACTGGTGTGAAACAAAGGCAGCTTCTTACCCCTGTGGCACTGGAACCTGCCCTCAAGGACTCTGCATCATTAAATCAGTGGCTGGTTTACAGTTGCAAGGTGCCTGTGTAACTGATGCTAGATGAGGAGAAAAAAACAAGCAAACAACCTACATCTGTGTTTGCATTAAAAATAACCCAGTTTTACATTCAGTTTACTAGCTTACAAGTTAATGGATTGTGTGTGGTAGCAGTTTCCAAGTGCCATGTGGCATGGCAGCTCCCCTTCGCCCTGCTGGGAAAAGCAGGATGATGGTGCTACTGCTGTGTGGCAAGCCCCTCAGCAAAGTGAAGCCCCAGTGTGTCTGTGCTGCTAGCAACAACCAGGCAATTTTTGTTGATGAGATTTGTAGCTACCACTTCTCTGAGGCAAAACACAAAACAATTTTTCTGTCATACTATGCACAGAGATAGCCTTTTTTTAGCCCCAAATGCCAGCTGAAAGTGTCTTTCTCTTAAAAGTACAGGTCACCCTGTCTTGAGTTTAAGAGAATAGTGGGAAATGTGCCAGGGCAGCTCTGACAGTGACATGGTGCAATGTGTCTGCCTGGCTGCCTGTCGTTTATGGGCAAGCAATTGTTGCAGTATAAGGCTAGATGAAGATTTTGAATTTTCCTAACACCTTTGGTAGTCAAGGAGAAGGCAGAAAGGAAGATTATCTATTATAGAGCTCAAACATATAGAGGATTCTCTGTTACACTACCTATTCTTTGTTCTAGTTCAGAGACTATTTGATACTGGCACTTGCCAAAAAGTTGTCCAAGTTGTCTGAATAAAAGACAAGTAGAAGACTTCAGAGTAACAGAGGAAGTCTTGATAATCAGGCTTGTAGTTTGCTTCCTATGATACAAGTTACTCCTGAGGAGATTCCATTTAGACACAAAAGAAACTGCATTCACAATTAGAGCAATCAGCCATTGGAATAATCTCACCAGGGATGTGGTAGAGTCCCCAGCTTTGGACACTTTTTTAAGATTTGGCTGGACAGCATGCTGGACCATCTTGTCTAGACTGTGCTTTTGCCAGGAAAGGCTGGACCAGATGATCTTTCAGGTCACTTCCAACCTGGTATCCTCTGATTCTACAAAATATAATGATAAATATTAAACTGCCTGACAGTTCAAATTCAGCTTTGTTGCACACTGGCTGCCTAGTCAAAAGTTATACATACTCAAGTCAAAAGTAATTGTCCCATACTTTTTTTTTTTTAAAAAAAAAAAGTGATCATTTATGCCAGTAAGAAGCCACATGGAGAATTGTTGTGAAGAGTGAGGAAGCAATTGAATGGCAAAGTTCTTCAAATAAGCTAAGAAGTTAATGACCAGTAACCCCTGACAAGGAAATTGGCAGTGTGTTAGAAATTGAGATTTGCTTTTAAGTGGGTGAAACAGCAAGTATATTAAAGATCACTTTTCTCCAGGAGTTTTGTCATTCTGAGAGGATGGTATTGGCTCATTTTGCTTTAAGAGGGTCGTGTGTATTAGAACTGTGATTATGTAGGTAGTTAGGAAGGCTTGTGTTCAAAAGTAGTTTTTCTCATTAAAATAAAAATCTTATACCAAATTATAATTTAACAAATATTCCTCACTTAGAATGTCACAATAGCAAGAGAAAATCATACCTTACATCTTTAAAAACCGTAGTCTTTGTAGGATGAATGAATGGCCTGTGACCTGTAACTAAAGAAGAAATCTGTCTTTTATGCAGTCAGTTTTTTTTCTTCATGGTGCCTGTAAACCTTACCCAGTTTCATGATATCAAGTTCTTCACATAAATCTGAACTCTTTCATAGTATCTGTAGCACTAAATGCTTTACTGCTCTGAACTGAGTTTTCTCTTCATTGTGTAGGCTCTGTTTTTGTTTCTCTACTGCCAGCAGCCCTAGTTTCATTGATATTGACTCAATTTCTGATATTTTTTTCCCCCTCTTGTTTCATTTTATTTATGTACAACTGAAGTTGGTGATATTCAAATTGAAGTTTACTTGGCAAATAAGGTGTTAGAGCAATTGTAGGGTTATAACTTTGAAGACTTCAATGCTAATTAAAGCTGTATTTAAGAAAAACCGTCTTCTGCTCTGTACAGGAGACACTTTTCTTTCTTGCTTTGTACAAGAAAGGTCACACTATTTTCTGTGGCCTTTACTCACCATTTGAGAGTAGCTGAGGAGATGCTCAGAGCAAACTTGCTGTCTTTCAGCTCTCTGTTTCGTGGTACTATAAAGGGAGCTTCTGGGACCTATGAGAACTAACAATTTTTGGCTATCTATCTAAAAACTGGCAGTGGTGTTTGATAAGCAAGGAGGATTGAAAAACCACCTTCCTTTCTCTACAGAATAGGGGAAAGTAACCTCAGATCTCAGTCTGATTTGACATTTGACCAGTGCAAGGATAGTAGAATCGCTTTCTTTCCATTGAAGTGTGTGGTTGTTTTTTTTTTTTTTTTTTAATTGCCAGATTTTAATTGTAATTTTTACTACTCCTTGTTGTTAAGGAACTTTATGGGAGAGGAAGACTACCAGCAAACAAAAATGAGGAGAGAAGAAGTGTCAAGCTTCAGGTAAAGATTGCACAATGTCTTGAAACAAATCAAACCCCTCCTTTGTCATTGAGTTTTTCCTCCATCTCCAGTTTGAGGGGGAAAAAAAAAAAAGCCTTTTAGTCTTTGGGAACTATTCATTACAGCTTATGTTCTTAATCTTCATTGACTGAAACTTGGAGTGAAATGGCCGAATTCAAGAAAGAGAACTCAATATATCCATGACCCATTCACTAAATGCTAGGAAGATGCATTTTGGAGCAGTAGTGAGAAGCAGAGAGCAGTTCCTGAAGAGTACTTGCTGGCAAACTTTTCCCTTCTTTATTCTGCCTTGAACAAAAAATTACTGGCATAAACTCTTTTTCTAACACTATTCTGAAGTGCTTTACTGGAAAGTTGTTGTCATGAGTACATGCCTAGGCTTGAATTTTAAAGAGCAATCTGTTACTGATCTTAAGTTTAGTGAAAAGATTTTCATTAATAAAAATGTAGACATGGTGAACACAGCCATCCCATGACCACCATGGGATAAATGCTGAGGTATTAGTATTTTCCTTACTGATCACAGATCCTTGATAGAATAGGAAATGTACTGCATAAATTGACTGGGGAAAAAAAAAAAAAGGAAATCTTTGTCTTACAACTCTTTATACCATTCTTTACCACAGCATCATTTATTTGTGCTGAACTCAGGAATATGCAATTTTACTTGGTTGTAAAAATGAAATATGCAGCTTTGATCTGTTATCTGGATATAATTTCCTTATAATATATTAAAATACATGATACTCTTTTTTTAAAGTATTTTGGATACAAAACCCAATAATGCTATTATAACCACTACATAAAGAAAATTAATTTAAGATTAATAGAGAAATCCAAAGGAAAACTGAATAACACAGATGTATAAAGAGATAATTGTGTATTGATTTTTTTAAAACTTCTGATTTAAATACACCATCTTGCCAACATAAAGCTTCAGCAGAGCTATATGTGTGTTTAATTTGCTTATTTATAAGAAATAAATAACTTTACAATAAATGCTGAGGATATAGATAGGATTAGGAAAGTAAATAATAAAAAGAAAAATTCTGCTCAATAGCTTATCCTATGACTAAGATCTTTATAAACTTAACCTGTGAGGCATGGTGGGGGAGAGAAGAACTAGCAAATAACTCTAGTGATCTACCACCACTTCAAAGTTTAAAAAGAAGCTAAAACATCTTCAGGCTGTTCTTCGTGACACTTCCAACTCACTCAGAATGAAGTTGTGTTGAACTTCTCACTGTGCCACTAGATAAGGGCTATCTGAGAGCTACCTGGCTTCTCATGCATCTTGCACAATGGATTCAGTAGTTAGAACCTGGTAAGCAAAGCTGCTCGAGATGATACGCACAGAATACAAAGAGGCTTGCACTCATCTCGGCATTAGTTCAGCCAGGCTAAAAGGATGAAAAATTTTGGAAGCTGGCAGTTGTGCATATAATAAAGGTGACTTCCAAATAAGAAGTTGCAACTTCAAAAAGAGAAGTACCTAGGGAGTTAGGTATGTCTCACAAAATCAGACACAGTGTTCATCTTTCCTACCCAGAGTCTTTGCAGACTATACAATAGCAACGAAAATGTATTTCTGTGACAGTCTTAAAAGATTATAATGTACTTGTAAAAAGATTATACATTCAGAAGGTTTTTTTCGCTGTTACAAACAAGCTCAAGTCATAGAGATGACTCGAATCAATACAGAGGGCTGAGTCTCTGCTGCTAACTTTGTATCGGTGTGAGAATATTGATTTCTGGAAAAGTTGGAAGGCTATGTCACTCTAGCAGTGGAGAATTAGGTGTAAGCTTTCAACTTTAGTTGTGAATGTTACTTTTTTTTCACATCTAGAGTGTAAAAGTTGGTTTTGAATGGAGACTGCCATGCTCACTCAGTGTCATGCTTCCTGCATATATGAAAACACGAAAAAGAGATGTCATCTGTGAAAGATTAATGGATCTGCACCCCAAAGTGGCCAGAAAATGTATTGTCCTTTTCAGTGAGCAGAGATCAATTCTCATTGAAAAGCAGTTCTTTTGGTGTGCCTCTTTACTCTCCTGTGTGATGATGCCATGGCTGCTTCTCTTGTAGGAAGAAGTCCAGTTGAATTTCTGTAGGCCCATTGAGTCGATCTAGAGATAGATGGCATGTTGTATTTTTTTTTAAACATAAATGTTGCTTAAAATTAAGTATAGTGTAGTGGTTTGGTGGTCCGTTTCTTGCATTACAATTTCTATTAACAGAAATCTTATCATTGTACAATGTCTGTAAAATTCTCATGTAACTTCAGTTTCATAAAAATGCTGCCACATAACCCAAAAGCTAGCTTTTTATCTGATATTTAAAAAATGTACAGAACCAGTGTGCTTGCCTTTGTTAGCCAACTGAGGCAAAGCAGTAGCTGAATCATGTTTACACAGTTGGCTTTTTTTCTGTGTTTTGGTGAAGGGGAAATTTCTGATAATATTTGTAACCAGTTGCATAGAATCAGCTTCATTTCCTTCAGCTTCATTTTCCTTCTGCTTAGTCTTCACTTCTCTTAACACCCTAGCACGTATTTCATATTTAGAGTCCACCCAAACAACCGGGTTTATTCAAATCTTTCTACACAGCAGACATAAAATGAAGTTATTTTCATCCTTCAGCGGTTCCAGTCTTTCAGCAGTGTCACAGCAATAGAAATGGGGCACTTGCACTTTACTATTCAGTAAAGGCTAACTAAGTGTGTTTGAAGTACTCCAAGGTTGAGTGACCTTCAATGACTTGTGCATATAGATTATCAAACATCATAGCTGAGCTAACGGACCATGAACAGGGTCCGACTCCTTTCAGGCTAAATAGTGCAGATAATCATAATTATTCTGGGTGCCAGGGTCAAAAGAGTTGCTCATCACTTTTCTGGCTTACTGAAGAATCTTTTAAAGTACTAAATGATACATCATCCCTGTCAGTGTGTTATAAAGGAATTAAGTGAAGCAAGTTCTAGAAGAGATTCTTGACAGCACATATCTGATATGTCTCTGTCCTTTCATTCATATCTCCTCCATTTTTCTTAAAATGCAGACTACAAGTCTGTCACTCAAGTGCTTTATTTGTAGTGAGCTAGTTCTCATCCCTAGTGGAATTTTCTCCATTAATCTAAATGGACAGTCTAAGAAGTGGTTAATTAATGCATGAGGTATGTTCACTGTAGGTGAACAGCACTGCCTCATTTTCCAATTTATTGAAAAAATGGGTACAACAAATTAATTATTTTTACATCAGATTCTATTTTCTAAAAGTATTACTAAGCAGCTGTGTCAGGAGAGTTCCTTATATATAGCCTGCTTGGCATGAAATTTCATACTAGCTTACAGTAACAAGGAGAAATTGATATAATTTGTGATAATGCATTGGGCAGACTTTTTCTGGTGGATGAGAATTAATTGGACTACACCAGCAAAATAATACCTTCCGATTTCTTATTTATCGTTTCTAAAGTCTTATTAGAATGATACCAAGATGTTTCCAAAGAACGTGTGTGTAGTTTTATAGCATATGCATATATAGCTGTATATACACATAAGACTGTCAGACCTCATACAAGTATATGAAGGAACTGACATTTTTAAGACCTTCCTAAAGTTATTATAGAAAGTTTAGCATGAAGTCTTTAAATGTGCTACAGTGCTAGTTTGGAACCCGAGGGATTGTTTTAAAACAGAAGAAAGAAGGATGAAGTCTAGAGCAGCAGTAAAATGTTACTCTCCTGCCAAATGGAAATTTGAAAGCATGGGTGAAATCACGAACTCGTGTATTCTTTGCCTCCCAAGTTGTGGCATGAGTACATGGAATCAAGATCTGTGAAACAGGAAAAAAAAAAAAAATCTACTTGATAAACCTAAAATACTTAAATCAGTATTCGGTGAATATACATGTACTTAAATCTGTAGAATTAAGAACATTAAATTTGTAGGAACTAAAAGTATAAAGGTCATAATTATTAGTCTAAAGGCAAAAGTAGAGGAGAGGATACCAGCTATGTGTACAAAAGGAATCATTAGATATTTTCCTTGCACATCTGGGTAACACATGCTACAATCCTTGATAAACTGACTGTGAAAGATTATTGCTCTTCTGAATGAATAAAATATATCATGCTATGTTTACAGCTCTATTTTTAAGAAAATACCATGCCAGCAATTCGTTCAGTGCAGTGCTCAAATGCTCCGATGGCAAGAAGTGTATTCTGTATAAACTGTGAACTCTATTTGAAAATAAAGTTTATAATTAAAACTGGCATTTGTGGGCCTCCAGCTGGTGAATGCTGTTTTGCTGACATGTGACATCACTCCCAACACCCACAGTATGGTAGCTCATTGTCAGACTTTCTGCCAGGTCCTCACTATTCCAATGTCTCAGATGTTGCCATCTCAACAAAATGGTGCCCGACAGCAGGAGGCTTGTGAAGGCTTTATTTCATTGTTTACACAGAAAAGGCTTTTCCTCACTCTGAAAAGAATCTTTTTATTTTAACATAAGGATCTTGACTTTCAGTTCTGTGCAGAAGTCACCCATTCTCCTGTGGCAACAGTAGCAGCTATGTTTCTGGGAGGACCTGAGTGTCACCACAGGGGAAAGCTGATGGGCACAGTGGCAAATGATGCTGCATTAGCGTTGTCTATAGGCAACCCAATATTAATGACAGTGGGTCAGGCTTTCCTCTGTGGTCTGGCTTGCTGATGGCTCTACTTTGTCAGAATAGGATCTGATTATTTTGGCCTAATGAGTGTTGGATGCATGTAAGAAAACACTGTGACCGGAGACTTTGGTTCCGCACATGTGTTCGGTGGCTACTGGATGCATGAAAAGCCTATTGCAAAAATGAGATCAGAGCCTAAAAATGAGACAAAGCTTCCCAAGCAACAGGAAGCTCTGGTTTTGATCCATCTTAAATGGAAGAAAAACCTTTTTAAATGCTGTGTATGTTTTCATAGTTTCAGGTGACTTAATATGTTGTGATTTCAGCTTTACAGCAGCAAGATTTCAGAACAGATTTTAAGGGCTCTATTTCAAGCACCATTAATAACTCAACATTAAGCTTATTTGTTCAGTGGGTGACAGTGGCACAGCCCCTCCCTTTTCCCTATTAAAGTAGCATGAATTAAGATAGTGTTTGCTTCACAGTTCTCGCAGCATAAGTTGTTATTGATCAGGTTTGAACACAAAGAGGTCATCTTGCTCTTTACAAAATAGCTTTACGCTAATCTTTTCTAGCTTATATCGACAAACATTAAGTAAAAATATGAAATAACAAGCTTTGGGTAATTATAATGTTGCTGTTTAAATAGTATGTCTGAATCCTTAGTGAACTCTTCTGGTTATGGAGTTTTTCACCTTCATAAAGCTGCCCTTGAAGCAGGTAATAACAAAATTACGCCCTTGCACACGTTGTAATACTAGGTGACAACATAAGTTTCACTAGGAGAGGAAAAAAAGTCATGGAAAAGACCACCTATTGCAAGGTCTTTTAATGCCTTCAGTGGTGGTAGAGCCCTGATACAAATATGAAGGATTAAGTAATTACAGCAGCTTGAAGGCTCACAGTGTAAATAAATCCATGTAATGATTAGCTGGGTTCTTAGAACAATGACAAGAGCTGTTTTATAGGTTAATATTTTTAAAGTAACTTTATGTAAAGCAAGCACACAGCAGAAATCAATTCTAGCACATTAACTGTTTCAAAATACTGTGTTATGATGGTGGGGAGGGGAAGGAAAATGAGTGAACTTTAGTTTGAGGGATGAAAGTTTTTAGGTGGGGAGCTATAAACTGTCTCTTGTGGCTGCAGGCAGCACAGGTACCTGAAGACAGTCAGCTCACTGGGTACCCAGGCTTAGGTGGAGTTTGCCATCCTCCTCAGCTTGCCACTTAGCTCTCACAGCTTCCAAATGCACAAGGGGCTGAGCAATATTTAATTGGGTTGGAAGGAAACAAATAGTGCTGTCACTGCTGAAGCGATTGGCAGAGGGAAGATGATGCAATGAAAGCCGTGCTATGTAAACTTATTTTCATCACATTAATTGGGTCAGGTTAGAAAGTCTCATGTAGATATAAGAGAGAAGGTGGAGCCTTTGAGGTGAGAGGCAAGTGTCCTAAACACATTCCTGTTCAAGTGAAGGGCCAGGGGGAAGGGGAAAAAACAAAGCAAAACCACCACCAACAAAAAAAACCATAAAGATCAAGAAGTTGAGGTTGTCTAGTAGACATGAATAAAACAACATCACTGCAGAATGGAGAGATACAAAGGTCTGAAGAGAGGATAAGCTTGTCCTTTGGAACACTTCATGTGTTTATTTGGTATTGTTGCCAGGCATGGCTCCTGATGCTTTCAGGATATTGAGGAGATTCCTCAGGTCCTCTGTGCAGTCCTGAAGGCTGGCAGGGTAGGAAAGCTTTTCTCCTTCAGCAAGAATTAGGAGCAATTGAGATTCACTGGTTATATATGCAAGCTAACATGCTAGGGCAAATTGAATTAGATCTGTGTGATGTCTTCCTTGCTCTTTGCTAGGTAGCCACTGCCTTCTTCATCAAAATAAGTAGTGTTTTCTGAAGAAAATAACTTGGTTTAAATAAATTCTGCTGAAGTTCA
Source organism: Merops nubicus (assembly GCF_000691845.1). Classification (NCBI taxonomy): domain Eukaryota; kingdom Metazoa; phylum Chordata; class Aves; order Coraciiformes; family Meropidae; genus Merops; species Merops nubicus. The sequence continues at coordinate 52,648 of NW_008623675.1, forward strand.
GAAACTTACTGGAGAATTCCTTTGCTGGAGAAAAGTGTTTCTTCAAAACATTTTTTTTTTTTTTCCCCCCTGGCTGACAAAGGGAAAAAAAAAATAAAAAATAAGAGTTTAGTCATTCCTCTCCCTTCCCTCTTTCAAATCAAACTAGTACAGGCAGAATACATTGGAAAAATATGAAGCATTTACCAGAAAGAAAAGCAAAGCAGCATGTATTTCTCTTGACTATATATATATATACAAAAATAAACATTTCTTGTTCTGCTTCTACTTCTCTGGGACATTTCATCTTAATAATATTGACACAAGCCTTTTATATTTGAAATTAAAATTAGTGACCCCATTAAAATCAACACTGCTATATTCATTAGGAGTTGAATGTGTCAAATAAAAATGAAGCTTTGTCTCTGGACTGTTGTTTGGTTTCTGTAACTATAAACAAATAATGGCATAATGCCCTCTGTCTTTTGTTCTCTTTTTCTTTAAATTACCCTGGTGACTATAATAATTAATTAGTCTTCAATAAAAGGTACTTAAATTGTTTTAAAAAGTTGCACTTTGTTGACTTCAATTAGGTTTACATAAGCTTGTACACATGGGGACTTACAAGAGAAACATGAATTTGCTAACCTGGCAATTTTCCTTCAAATTCACTTAGGACTAATCAAAATGACATTGATTTGCTCAGATTAGCAGCTGACACCTGAAACTTCCTTACTTGAGAGATGAAGTTTTCTTGATGTAAAGCTAGCAGTTGGCTTTTCATAGCCAAGGACCTTCATCAGAACAAGTACAAACCTTTCCAAACCAGACAATCTTTCAACTACTAGTCTAGGAGCAGCACTAATGTTTATTTTCCCAAACCTGATACAGGATAATGTTTACTGGACTGTTAGACATTATATATCAGTCCAGTGTCTTTAATTAGTCTTGCACTTTTTTATTTCAACTTCTTCCTTTATATTCCAAGTGCTGTTATGTGCTTGAAAGCAATACAGCTGCATTTCAGTCTTCCCTGAAATACAGAGAAGGAGACAGTAGAAATCTAAAATGTATAAACCTGGCTGCAGAAAAAAAACAAGTGTAAAAGAGATTCTAAGCTGAAGACCCTATGCTACATGACTTTCATGTCATGCCAAGAAGACTGGGTTTTAAGTTATATGTAGAGAACTTCTGCTCCTAACATAGCCACTTATAATCATGGGCAGCAGAGAGTTGTTGGTAACGGAGGCAGAACTAGAAGAAACGGAACTATGGAATGGGTTAAACAAGCCTTTTTTGTTCTCTTCCTAGCCAGATCAGAGAATCTCCTGTAAACGCATCTCTGAAGTACATCATCCATACCCAGGATGCAGATATATTCCCTTTGGTTACTACGCTGTAAACTGATAGTAGTAGAAAACGTGGGAAGAAGTCTTAGCAAGGTACAAAGCTAATTTGCTGGCAGTGCTTGGTTCAGACCAAGAGAAATGGCTTGGTAGCAGCACAGATCATAAATAATGCAGGCAAGAAACTGGCATCACTTAAGTTCAATGAGAACTCAAAAAGCTGGTTGAGTATTCTTGAAACTTATGAGCTTTCTATAAGCCCATAACCTTTCAAAACACTTAAACCTTTCAAATAACCTTTCAAAAAAGACTTGCTCTTGCACAAAAAAAAATCCTTAAACGTGTTACAAGCGGATTCTTGTTTCAGCTGAAAGGGCTTTACCTTGTTCAGTTGCTGGCATAGCATGTCATTAGAAGCAATCTTCTCTTGGCATCTAATCAGCATATAATTTCAATTGTCTGCCTGCTCTTCCGTTCAGCTTTGTGTGATGGTGTTTTACACTGTGAGCTTTGGGTTATCGGAATAGAGCAGGGAGCTTCTGCAGGACAAATCCATGGCAATTGCAGGGCTTTACATTGGGTAAATTCAAAATCTGCCATGTGCCTTGTTTAATTAAATGAAAAACTTGCAGGAAACACATGGCTAGTGCCCCCAGAGGTGCCTTTTCAATTTCCCAATCAAAGCTGATGAAATTAGCATCGGCTATCAAATCTTTCTAGCAAACTTGCATCATTCTTTGCTAATTTCCTTTTAGTGGCCCCTTGAGAGGCGCAGATAGTCTCAATGCTGCATATTAAACTTTAATTACTGCTTTCTGTTATGAGGGTGAGATAACACTCGGACAGAGATAGCTGCATCATAGCTTGCAAGCTCCTCATGCAGAAAAACACCCATAAAGTAAATGAAAAATGAGTCAGCAACCTATCACCAATCTCTGTCAGTGCACACTGCACCTTCAGCTCTGCAGTAGGATGCTGCTGGTCTTCTGCTAACAGTAAATTGTAGGGTTTTATTTATTTATAGGTGTCATTAATCTGCTAGGTTGAATGCAATCTGCTTTGCAAAAAAGAGCATACAGGGCTTAGCATCATCCAGGCAGACACAATAGGTAGTTCCTGAAAAATATCACAGTGTATAAGCCACAACAGCAGTGCTGTTACATGGGGTTCAAAGCATTTTACTTATTATATTGCATAAAGGATGAATTCTTAAATCAACAGTGTTTGACTTCTCTTAAGGAAAAATCCTGTGATTTCAGGCAAACTGCTTATACCACTGCACTCCTGACTTGAAACCACTTTTGATTCTGTGCAAAAGTTATCACACTGGACTTTAGGATTGTGATAAATTTGCTAAATAAAGTGAAAGTAGAGGTTTTGCTTGAAATAACCATATATCTACCAGACTGGAGCAGGTATAGATAGACTTACAGAAATGAGGCAGCACATCCTACCCAACAGATGAGCATTGTGGGGAAATGGCAGCATTTATGCCACTGTTTTGGGAAGTTTCTACTAGGATTCTGTAAGTATTCTAACAGGGCACAGACAAGAGATTTGCACTTCTATAGAATTAGAGTGGTTCAATATTTTCTTTGTGTATTAGCTTCCTTTTGCTGTTTGTTATCCATCTGCTCTCAATCTAACTATGCTCCTGCCTACTCTGTTGTTCTCCTGCTTTTCTTTCCACTAGGCTTACCTTGACTGTTAGCATGTTGTGTTTGAGTACTCGACAGCAAATTTTGGCACTTGAAAAGTGCTCTGAAGTAATGAAGGCTTCCAGTTCCAAATCTTCCATGGAGAATTTTCCATATACCAAATTAGCATCATTTTTCTTATCTTTGTGCTACTGTGACACTTTTTGTGTTTATCTTGATAAATAAGATTTCAGAGGAAAATTCTGTCTTTACAGCAAAACTTTGACAGCCTGGGACTAACTTTGTATTGCAGGGCAACAAAAGGAAATAACTTCAGACTGTTACACTGCTTGGGGTTGGTAAAAGGTTTTTTGGGCTGTAGAAACCCTCAGGTATGTTTAAATTGGGTGTTATATGCTGTGCTTGGCTGCCATGGAAAAACAGAAAGGAAGGTACAGGACCAATGCTGTACCAATATTCTGTCTTTTGAACCCCTTACTAATTTTGTTAGTTAGGGCCTGTGTGTTTGCAGGAGTGTTAAGGCAAATATGTCATTCTAGGGGTCGAGTGGGAAGTTGTCACTTGGCTTGGGCATTATCAAAGTCACTGTGTGAGGCTGGAGTAGCGTTTCACAAGATTACACAGCAGTGTATGTAATAAGTAATAACAGAAATAACAGTCTCATATCTCTGAGAAGCAGATGCAAATAGCTGAAAATATAATCACCTTTTTCAGTTATTGTATTTTAAAAATATTAGCCACACTATTTCCAGGGCCTAGTCCACAGCAAACCAGCGTTCTAACTACCCACTTTGAAGTTCCTTTGTTCTAACTTTGTGTGTTGCCTTCTGTTTAATCAAATGTTAGATTGTGGGATTTTTTTGTGGTGGTGTGTTTTCTGGACATCTGGATAAGGCTTGAGTTGATATTTCGAAACTGTTGTTTATTTAGACTATTTAACAAATTTTCATGTTTTTAACATCTATGTTTGTGGTCCTATAGATACAGATTAAACTTAGGGAAAAAAAAGTTAAAACTTTAAAGAGTAAGTTTTACAAATGACAAAATATTGCTAACCCAAAGGTGTATACATGAAACTAGTAGGTTTTCAATTTGCTAAATATGCTATATATTTTCTTTTAATTGTATAACCCCAAGTATCACCCTTGTGTCCTTTAAAATTTATTGACTCACAGAAATTCTTCTAAGTATCCTCAGTAAATATTCACTGTTGTAGACTAGGAAACTAATTATCTCCTTAAAGCTAATGCTTTCATCATTCATTATATACTAAGCAGGCAAAGTGGATTTCAATATATTTCCTTGTCTGCCTCTCAATTATTTTTTTTTCTTACTTTTAAGCTAATTCAAGTTTACCCAAGAAAGCAAATCACCAAAATGTCTGGAGTGTTGGATAATGGGCTAGTTAAGCAATTCTAACCAGCAAAATACTTATGAAGTGAAACAGCACACTGTCCATAACTGAATCTTAAAGCACTGTAGAAGTGGGAGTTTGCATTATCCCCCTGTTTAGGGGACACTTCTGATCCCAATGTCTGTCTGAGCTGCAGGAAGGTATTTCAAGGCTCTGTCAGATCATGCTCCTGCCCACTGGTTGCATGTCTGTCTTGTTCTTTCTGCTATTCTGTGAAGACTCACAAAACTAAAACAAAGAACCTGAGTAAGATATTAAGTTCAGGGACAGACTTGAAGCTCATGTCCCACCTGATGTTTGTGTGTCCTACTGCAAAGCAGGCTCCAGTTTAATGCAAAAAGTGTAAAAATATGCTAGTTTCTCCAGTTCTGCTGAATTTACTCTTTCTTTTCACTAGTAGGGTAGCCATAAAGTTGTTCTTATTCTACTCAACAATGAAGAACTATGCACCCATACTTTAAAAACATCACCAATAGTACAGATTGCTTTTAAAGCAATTTTTTCCAAGCATGGAATTTTAATACTTAGAGGCAATGTTGTTGTGCTTATGCTAAGTAAAAAGGATGAAGATACAATTGTTTTATAGTAAGTGTATTTCATAAATAGATGAGTAATCTACTTGTCTTGTGTTCTGAAACTTCTGGCAGTTTAGTTCCACTTTGAAGTTCTGGACACTTGGGCATTTTGTTCATTGTGCATTTTTATTGTGGTCAAGAGTGAATTTACTGTTTCTTGGCAGGTCTATGTGGATTTCTTTTGGGGGTTATTTTACATGCATCAGAATCCATGAAGCTCCTGTTTGGTAATTTTGACATTTTCTAGATCTTTCTAGTTAGATGAATGGGCATAGTTTACAATAGTTTGGGGAATAATATGGCATTTTATTCAATTGTATTGGTATTCAGTGATTTGTCACATTTTCATAAAATGGACACCTTAAACTTAAGGTATTACTGCTAACTGTAATTGTATTTCCCTTTGGAGGAAAGCTTGCTGAGACTTAAACAGATACATCTCACTGATCTGCTTTATCAGTCATATTTGCCTCTTGCAGCCAAACTTACTAGTCTGTTTACTAAAATGAAGATTTGGTGCTTACTTTCTGTGCCTCATTTTTGTCGCAGCCAAAAAGGGAAAAGTCATTGTCACTCTAATTTTCCATTAGGGATTCAAGAAGGGGTTAAAAAGTAGAAGAAAAATAAAAATACAGGGCAATAGTAAGAGTTTGTTATTATTGGCAGTAGTAGTGAGCCATAATGGATCTAACATTCTTTTAACTCATTTGTGTTCAACATCTTCAATGGACAGGGCTGTTGGGAAGTGCAAGGACTGTGTAAGAAATACTTTGTGACTGAAATAGTTCCACTGTTTTTTCCATTTAAAAATTAAGAAGTAAGAGTGCTCTAATAGAATCTGACTATGATATTAAGATATCATGTGTTGTCACAACAACAAAAATTAATTTTATGGATTAATTTAGAGTTTAAATGAAAGGAAAACCAGTTATTGCATGCCATCAGGGTTGTGTTAGGTATTCGTTGAATGTTCACACAATCTGGCAATGTTTATATACCATAAGATACTACACAGTTCTTGCAGTTATGATATTTGTCCATAAAAGGAACAGTGAAATAGTAGAGAATGGCTTTTGTTCTCTTGGATCTCTTATGTGAAAGAAAAGACTTCATCATGAGGCAGGACAAGCCCAACCAGCATTTGTTCAATGAGTCTTGCACTATGCCCTGAAGTTGATGAGACTATTAACATTAATTATTCATGTGCTGACAAAGGCCACTGCAGGAGACACAGAATGAAGACTAATAGGCTGAAATAGAGAAAACTGGTTGCACAGGAGAGCCTGAAGAATGGAATATCTTTCAATATTTTTCCTCATTAGTTTGGCTTATTTCCCACAGGGGCAGCAGCACAAATCTTTTGACACTAGAACTTTTCCTTAACTGTGTCTGCAAATTCAGAGACACATTCCCTTCGTGAGCTGTGCTCTGCTCTTGAGCCTTGACCCTTTTGTCATCTCAAATATACTTGCTGATTGCAGATGGCTTTGAGTCTGACAGATGGACCTCATCTGCCTAGGGCATGGTGTAAGACAGGGAAGAACTCAATTTTGAATTTTCTGCTTAAGAAAAAAAAAAAAAAGGCAGGATAAACAACAGTGGAAGTCAGTGACTTCCCATGGTGCTTCTGACTTCAGCCTTCTCAAAAAGGACAAGCAGGAACTTAACGAGAGGTCCCCTCTGGAAACAGAAATGGTGTTTTATTTATAAAGCTCGGTGAATTTTGGGGCAGGGCAGGTAGAGCAACAGATGGGATGATCAGGGGCAACGCTTTTACATGACTTTTCTTTCCCCAGGGACTATATAACATGCTGATATTTATATTTTTAATTTCTTAGAGCTGTAAAATAAAAATACACCTTCACCTTTAAATGTGGCTCCTGTTTATGCCTACTGGCTGAAAAAAAAAAAAGGAGTTGCTTCTTTTCATGAGGTCTCTTGAATTTGTATTGGCTTTTTATTTTTAGTTACAAGGTTCTACAGAAAATGTAATTACAGTCTAATAGTGGTAATAAGAGCCTGAACTCTTGCACTCTTCTGGTTTACTGTAGGCTTTTTTTCCCAAAGAGAGAGAGATAACAGGAGTTTTTGACCAACCAAACAAAAAAAGTTTCAAGTTTTTGGTGATTTTTGTCTTCCATAGTATTAGAAAGGTTCAGAACCCAGAATCCTTCATCCAGCAAGCTGGTTGGCATTCTGCATCTATAAAGACTGCGGGAAGTGAACTAAAATGCCACTAGTGGTGCCAGAAAACTGTCACTGGGTGCTTCAATATGGAAAAGGCCCACAATCCTGATAATCCTCCTGTGTTCTGATAGTCATCCCATTTTACCAGTTGTCTAAGAGGAAAAAGCCCCTTGTGTCATTATTAAAATTAAGAATTGCTATGGCATGTAGTCATCTGGGGGTTTTCCACTAATACACATACATTAGTTTTTCAATTATGTACTTGGGTGTTGTGACACAGTTATTTTTAAAACAGTTGTTCTTGACCAAACGTGTATTAAAAGTCTTCTTGATGTTACTCAAGTGCAAGTTACAAGTACAGTTTTTCCTCCTAGTGAGTTTGCTCTGCAGAATTTTGTTTTGGAAAAAAAAAAAAAAACCTTTGCAATTTTGATTACTACTGTCTGAGGAGGAAAAATTTCTGCCCAAAATACAGGGCTGTAGTTCAGGGTAGAAAGGAAAAGTTATTTTACAAAATGATTGCTTAAATCAGCTTATTGTGGATGGTGTTTTCCCTCCACACATACATTTCTGCCACCAATTTTAATAATCTTGTTTTGTTTTTTTCTTAAAAGTTATGGTATGGTCTACAGGTACTCTGAGCTAAAGACAGGGAAAAGGGTAAGGCTTGTTTAGCTGGTTACTGCTTGCATTTCTTGAAGCTTGCTGTGGCAGTTTGAAAATATTAGTGGTGTGAAAGAAGAATGAAGTTGAGGATAGTAATGCCTCCAGAAAAGCTGTGGTGTGAAGTGCCTTTTGTCCCCATCATTTAAGGGTCACGTTATTCTGACCTCTTTTTATAACCCCTGAATGTCTTTCCCCAGGAGCACAATGGGGGTGCAAGGGAAGCTTGATGCTGCTGAGGTAGAGCTGTGATGCAAATAGATGTGTGGCCTGTCCTGAGAGCTTCAAGATGCCCTGAGCTTCCAACTGTGTAGGCATAAAGCTGGACTACAAGAAGACATACCACAGCTCTTGTCCCACATCCTATTGCATGGGCAAGTTGCTTAAATAATTTTGCTGGTACCTTTCTTTCTCTACGCAGAAACATGGATATTTGATTTTCTTTATTTATTTTTTCTTTAATAAAGTTGGTAGCTGCTCTATGGGAGCCTGGGTTCAGCACCATGGGCAGCGCCCCAGCCTCGTACTGCCCATGCTTCTGGCCTTGGTGGTGTCACCTCCCATGGCTGTGACCTCACCGTGATGGCCAAGGCTATGGGCATCTGCTGCCTTCAAATTCTGCTGACTGAAGCAAGGGATAAGAGGGGAATCTTGCATTCATAAATGGGTGGGAATGTGCGTTCAACAGTCACACAAGAAGAGAAACAGAGTTTTGCTGCTTTAGCAAAAAAAAAAACTTGATGAAATAATTGCCTCATAGGCCTAAGTCTTTATTTTTATATTAAGCAAATTAGAATCTTGTACGTTATTTTTGTTGCAAGTAAAATGAGAAACTGAGGTGACCTGTGTTCCCAAACCATGTTAGTTAATAATTAAAATGTGTGTTGAAACACGAAATATTGAGTTGGTTCTAGAGAAACACAATTTTCTTATGCTGTACAGCTAAGCAATATTGTTGAAGCCAGACATTCAAAATGCTGAGACTTGCTTTAAAATGCTGATTTTAAAGCAACTCCCCTATGACATATTTTTACAATTGTCCTTTGAGATTTTTAAAGCTAATTTTTCAAACTTTTCTCTGCAACTAAGTTTCTAACTTTAAAGAGAAACCTAAAATTGACACAATTATAAGAATCTTAGGACAGAAACATTGAGCTATTATGGCACTTAATATTTTAAAAGTTGGTAGCAGAGTGATTAGAAGCAAGTCACAGGTTTAAAAGGTCTTATGTGCAGAAGTCTTAAGTACTAGATTTACAATAACACTGCTTAGTAGAGAAAAAGTTAAAAAATATTGCTGGTTGCCACAGATGAGAAGAGAAAAAATTTCATATAACTTGTATATGTTAACTATGGTAAATCTGTTGTTACTCTGTCCACTTGACCAATGTGAAGTTCAGTATCATTAGTTTGGCAGAAAGCTGCCTGAGTGGAAAAGTACAACTTCATTGGTTGAGTTCTCCTAGAAAAGAACTCCTCCTCCTTCCCCAGTAACAGTGCAATAGTGACTGGAAGAAAAGACCAGACACCCAAGGAGCTGCTTTACTGAAGGACAGGGTAGGAAGGCCGGTCTGGTAAGACTAGTAAATACTTGAGTTCAAATTTATTTCAAAGTGACAAACGTTGCCTACGGCATGCTAAACCTTATCTCAAAAAAAGACTTTCAAATGAGAAGGGATTGTTACAGGTTTTTGGTTGACTGGCTGTTATTTTTTTCAGCCTGAATCTTTAAAATGTTAACCTCTTAAACATTATTTATCTTTATTTGAGCAAAGATTCCAGTCTCCCAACAGAAGTGTTTGGTCAGGCAGGCTTTTTCAAGTAAGCAGGCATAAATTTGAATTCTAGCATGGCCATCTTCTACCTCTTGTTATTGTGCATACCCTCAACTTCCAGTGCTCCAACTGGAGAATAAACCACAGCAGACAAATCTTAAAATTTCTTCCACTAAAAAGATAATGTGTCAGGATGAATTTCTGTGAGAATCATTGTAAATTAGTACTTAGGTGTTTGAAGAAATTACTGCAAATCCAGAGAATCTTGCAATAAAGTAGTAAGCTGCCTCCTTTGTCACAGAAGAACGTTGCTGTAGTGAAATACTGTCAATTGCCATGGAGAGCGTGAGGTTTAGCTGCAGCTCCCCAGCATAATAACTGAATGCTTCCATCTCTCCAGGGCCACTTATTCATACCAAGTACGAGTAAGTACTCATGTCATACTAAGTAATATGACACACTGATACTTGGAGGCTACTTTAAACTTCTTTTCTGGCTTTTTTTTTTTTTTTTTTTAAAGTTCATTTCAAATCCTGTCAGCCTTAACATTTAGCTCTCTTCTTTTTATTGTGCAAAGATTCTTTTGTGGCTTTCTCCTAGGTAGTTTGAGACATAAAAGTGGATTTGCTAGACCTGAAAGATTTCAATTAACCCAAGTGAAGAGCTCAGAGATAGTTTCCTGATTTGATTCTCACCAGCCAGCATAAGAAGGTACTAGTGAAGATTTTTCAGTAAAGAAAACAGATAAAAGATTAGAGAGAGAGAGGGAATGGAATTACTAACGCAAAATGAAGGTATGGATTAACAATTTCACAGAACACAAAGAAGGGAGGGAATATTTTTGGCTTTTTTTATTGTTTGGCCTTTTTTTCCCCCTCCTTGTTCTTCAGCGTTCAGAGGTAGTGAATCCTTTCTGCTTTTAACCAAGCAATGCCATGTCACAGGAAAGCTTAGTAGCAAAATTTCATATGTCTGTGTGTCGGTATGTATACCTTACTGTAGAGACTTCATAATCCTCAGTTTCTTCTGTTTTGCAAAGAGAATGATGATTTGGAAATGAAAATATAGATAGTTTTAATCTCAGGTTTTCAAATTAAAGGAATTACTGTGTTCATTAATATTGTATGATGGAAACCAAAACAAATTCCGTGTGTCAAAAATTCACAGGACGTTTGAGGTGGGCAGGGACCTCTGGAGATGTCAAACTCTCTGTTCAAGAACGGTCAGCTAGAGTAGAGTGCTCAGGACACTGTCTGGTTGGGTTTTGAACATCCCAAAGGACAGACTTCACAGCCTATGTGAGCAATCTGCACCACTATTTGGCCACCCTGACAGTAAAGAAGCTTTTTCTTACTGATCTATGTGTGCCCATTGCTTCTTTTTCTGCCACTGAGAAGAGTCCAGCTCTGTTGTCTTTACTCTCTGAGGTTTCTACATGTTACTGAGATCTTCAACAAGACTTCTCTTCTCCAGGGTGACCAGTTCCAGCAATGTCAGTTGCTTCTCATGTCAGGTACTCTGATTCCTTCACCTTTGTGGCCTTTTTCTGGGCTTGCTACAGCATGTATCCATGTCTTTCTCTCACTGGGAAGCCCAGAACTGGACACAGCACTCTAAACAGGTCTCACCAAGGCAGAGTAAAGGGGAAGGACTACCTCCCTTGACCTGCTGTCAGTGTTCTTCCTAATGCAGCCTGGAATGGTCTCAACCTTCTTTGCCACGAGGAGGCGTCACTGGTTCATGGTCAGCTTATTGACCACCTGGATCTCCAGGTTTTCTTTTGCAAATCTGCTTGCAAGACAGCCTCCAGCCTCTAGTGCTGCTTGAGGTTGTTCCTTTCCAGGTGCAGGGCTTTGCATTTCTCTTTGAACCTCCTGCTTGCTCATTTCTTTATTCTGCTGAGGTCCCTCTGAATGACACCTCAGTCATCCACTGTATCAATCCTTTCTCCAAATTATATTTCTACAAATTTGCTGAGGGTATGTACTGTCTCATTGTCCATGTCATTAGTGGAGATGTTAATCTGACCTCAGTGTGATCCCCTGGAGCACACCACCAGTGACTTGCCTCCATCTGGAATTTGTGCTGCTGGTCTCTAGACTTTGAACCCAGGAATTCAATCCGCATTGCTGTCCTCACCCTCAGTAGTTGAATCAGTAGTAAATCTGATTAAAGCAGCTTTGGTACTAAGAAACAGAAAGGTTCTGAATAGCAGTGATGCTTTTAGCCCACTACTCCTGGGGATAGTTGAGGGGAAACATTTAACTGTATTGAATATGATTGTATAGATCCCTGAAACACTCAGTTGAACTTCTTGACTTTGCAAGATTTGAGCAATATCTACTATTTCTGAATCAAATAAACCCCAAAGTGTAAGGTATACTACCACAGACTTTTTCATCATATCAAAATTGTATGCAGCTTTGTAAGTGCAGGAAGGTTCAGCTGAGCTTTTGGAGATTAATCCAAATGCAAATGACCTCAGAATCATAAAATATCTGCTCACAAGTTATGGTCATAAATGATTCCTTCCATTGAGTGTTTTCATTTGGGAAGGTACTGTCTTTTACCTCTGTGAAAATGTTCCTACTGTGGGGCATACTAGAAAAGAAGAACTGGAGCAAATCACTAGCCAGACAGAAAAACAATGATGCCATGAACAAAGGATGTTAATAAATGAGATGGTGCTCAGTCAGGGCTACAACTAAATCTCCTGAAGCCAGTGGGAGCAGTTGGTTTTGATGATCAGGTAGCTTTACAGCAAATCTTATGAGCCTCCACCTGCAATGCAATTTGGAAAACACTACTCTGCACTGCTGCCTTTGGTAAGGAGTCTCAGAGCTTTACATGTTAATCAAAGCTCCCAGCACACTGAGGTGTATTATCCAGAAGTAAGGATGCAGAAACCGAGACAGAAAGTGCTTTTGCTTTACACTGAGAAGCAGCAACTGTAATTGTCAGCAGTTACTTTACACCAGCCATTGAGCAGCAGGCCACCATTCCCACTTACTCTTGGTAATATCTGGTCAGTCAGGGAGGGCAGATGATTAAAAAGCAAGAAGAAAAGGTAGATGAATCTATCTTATTTCAACATGGATTACCCTATTCACTTAAAATCAGACAGAGCTATGGTATAAAATTAGTTAGAATCCTTTTATATTACTATGCTTTAACATGCTGGGAAATCAAAGAAATTGAAATGAATATTGGTGATTTTAAAGCTGTTGGATAAAAAGATGAAGTTGCGGGTAATATTTTTAATTGATTTTTTTTAATATTGTACTTTATAAGTTGTAGTCTTGCAGTGCTGCTTAATGAAAGATTGTGCACCTCTGCTGGTGCTAACTGGAAGGTTCACTTACAGATTTGACTGAACTAAAAAGGGCTGGAATAGTGTCAACAAACAGGTCAAAAAACCTCATCTCTCGTTTAACCATTGAATCTTTTCTCATTTAAAAGCTTATTTAATTTTAACAAAAAAAAAAAAATAGATATAAAGACCCTCACAGTCTGACTTTTGAGATGTATAACATGAACACCTCTAGGCTTCACAGGATACTAAGATCATGAGTATCTGCATAACGGTGTGAGTCACAGATGGAAAGGGGCACTGGAAAGATACTTTACCTTTCTTCATGAGTTGCCTACTTAAAACTTGCATTGGAAAAAAAATCTCTGGGTTTCGTTTAGTTGCTTTCTACAGAGTGAATATAATAAATTTTGAAAATTCTTTTTTTATTATAGTAGATTGCACTTTTTAAGGGAATAGAAAAATTGTTGTGGTTTTGGGTAAATTTTCTCCACACATTTTAATATTCTTAATCTACTAAGACTTAAAAAATAAGGGATGCTATACTCTATAGTCTTTTGAATCTGGTTCAAGGACTCTTGCTTCTTGGCTCTTTCAATGCCAGTAATTAGGCCATCTGGTTGGTGTGGGAAATTAATTCAAGAACACATTAATTCCTGCTTTAAAATTTCTTTGTGGATAATGCTTCAGGAGAAAATGATCATTTCGGGATAATCAGATCTAAAATTAAAAGAGTGTGCTGTTGATCATCCTATAGTGCAGGTTACAAAATTAATCATAGATGCTTGGAAACTATTGTGATAAATCAGATGTCAACATTTAGACAGGAAAAAAAAGAGTAGAGAGAGCATTCAATTGTCACAGATTTGTTTAGGTTGGTGCATAGAATAAGAACAAGTGTCCAATTTATTGAAAAATTCAGGCTGAGCCTTTTAAAAAATATGGACAAAGCATAAGAGTTTGTCTCTGTACAGCTTTCAATAGTATGTCTGTGCTCCTTGCTACAGAATACTGGGCCACTGTGGTGTAAGCCTGATGGTGAAGGTTGGGAACATGAATTTAAGTGTTACCTAGGCTACTTTTCTAGTTATTGTTTCTACATAATATTGGAGGTCTTTTTCTATGTTGGTGCTGAGAAAAGTACTCAAATAGTCATTTGATAATCTCATTCTCCCTTAAAAGAGGCTGTGGTTAAATAAACAAATGTTACTGCTGGCTTTGTGCTGTTACAGATGCTAAGAGGGCCTCTCCTGGTTATGGGAGACTCAAAGTTGTTTGGTCAACCCCAGAGTCCAAACAGCATGGGCAGTTTGAACCTGACTGCACGTTTTGAAGTTCTGACAAGCACTGCTGGGGGTCTGGATCAATGACACCTTGTTCAGCTTCCTCTGCTCCAGTTAGATATGGAAATTTCCCTTTCCCAGGAAGTGCAGCCAGCCTGTAACAGAAATTTTGGTGAAAAACCAAAACAAAATACAGGAACAGCTATTTTGAGTGCAGCATTTTGTTTGAGACATATGGAATGAAATAGTCTAATAACAGTAGTGTAGTGAGAGCAAGAACAATACAACACAAAAATGTCCAAAATGCATTGCCAATTGCTGACACAGATTTTTGTGCTGTTATGTGGCTTTTTTCCTACTACTTTTTTAGTACAAAATAAAAGTTTGAGCTTGAATTAATCTTGTTTTCTCAGTATTTTAGAAGTTTTTCTAACAGTCTCTAGGCATATCTGGAAGCTTTCAGAAGCAGAAGTGAGCAGAAATATAAATCTAGTACACAGAAAATGAAGAAAATAGTTGCGTGGTGTAGTATTATGCCACTATTTTGAGCTCTGAGAGTGTATGTTAGGGAGACAACCTAATGGCAAATCCTCACAATTTTCATGCTTTTCCAGCAAAGATGTGTATTTTGAAAGTTCAAGAGGCTTTTCTGTCGAATTACAAGCCTCTTACTTTAGAGTAAAATACAGTACAAAAAATGCACTTTCTCATACTGCTGACTTGTATTACTCTCCTTGCTTTTCAAGCTTGTACTTCAACTACTTTCATTAAACTTTTTCCATATCCCTTAAAAATCAATCCATTTCTTAAAAACTCAGCTACTGTGACAGTAAATGGTAAAAAAAAAAATCACAAATTATACTATCAAATACAAGTTTTTAATGTATTTGTAGTTATGTGGAAATGATCTTTCAGATGTCACAACCTGTTTTGCTGGGAACTTAAACAGAATAAAAGCAGTTGCTTTTCTTACAACTCCAGTGAGTTGCTAAATACATGTATGAGATCTATGTGGACAGCAATATAATTTTTTTCCTGTTTTCAGATTGCTCTCTCCTTCCTAAGTTCCCCCATGCTGAAGGATGCCTTGCTCTCTTCTTACAAAAATGGTCTTTGCTCACCCTTGGTAGCATTTTGCCAATTGAGTGGAGGTACCTGGTTTTGGCAGAGCCAGTGTAGCCAGCCTCTCATAGGCAACAAGTTACTGGTTCAGTTGTTTGAGATGTGAGGAGTAGGCAGCAATGATGTGTCAGTCCTTCCCTGATTCAGCAGCCACGGGCTCTTCTTCAAACTCTTACCCATCTGTTAATCTTCTGATGCCAGTGATTGTGCTGTGTAGCTTACGCTGTCACAAGGTAACTGTCAGTACAGTCGGTGTTAACAAGCAAAGCGACTGTTTAATGAAACGCTGATTTCTGGGCAGTAAGTAATGTGCTCGGGACCCTGGACTGTGCTTTAGAAGACAAAGGAGGGCTATTAGGCTCAGTTTGTGCCTTGCCCACCCGGGTGAGCAGGCAATGATGCGTGCCAGATAGTGGCGTTTCCATTTGTTTTCCTAATGCACCAAGAATTTGAGAATCTTCACGTTCACTTTTCCTCAGAAGAAGAAAGCATTTGACCAAAGATCAAGATATTATTCAGGGATTCCTGATGTCTAACGTTGTGAGGTTTTTTTTGTTCTTCATTTCTGGGGTAAAAAGCCTGGCTCTCCACAGCATCATACAAATACTTAAAGTTCTGCTAGACCAGTGTAAAAATTAGTTAAGGACATAATTTTGCTTTCCATGTTGAATGGGGCTTAGATCAGATTTTAATAGCCTATACCTGTACTAAGTGTTCTGGAACAAAACTGGGTATCAAAACCTGTATAATTGTGCACAACTGATCCTTTCCTGATTATCTCATCCCCATTACACTGCTTTTAAAGGGATTAATCCTTGAGGTACAGAACTGCTGTAATCCTCACTGAGGAGGTG
This sequence comes from Merops nubicus, assembly GCF_000691845.1. Classification (NCBI taxonomy): domain Eukaryota; kingdom Metazoa; phylum Chordata; class Aves; order Coraciiformes; family Meropidae; genus Merops; species Merops nubicus. Next base: position 68,814 of record NW_008623675.1, read on the forward strand.
ATTACTTCCGTGCAGCAGTGTCCTAGAGATACTGAAGGTCATGTTTACAAAAACACTTGAGCAGTACCCCTGTAAGGCAAAACTCCTGTTTTCAGTAATTATTAAGCCTTCAGGATGGGTTCGTATGGTCCATTTTGGCTAGCTACCTTAGAGGTTGTCTTTTGCTATGTGGCTGGGATTCATGATGCAAAAAACAAGTCGCTGTGAAGACATGGTTACTTCAGGATTGTAAGTCTGCAATTTTTAGAAAGAAGTTGTTCATGTAAAAAAATCTAGTAAAAATGTAGATTCTTTGGGTTCCTCTGCATCTCATGAGGGAAAGCTAATCACCTTTCCTGACTTAGCACACACAAAGCATGAATAATCAGCAATAGTTTGGTTTTCTTTTTAAAAGAGAGAGAAAACTGCAAATTCAGCCAAAAACTTCACCAGTAAATGGTTGATATTCCTGAGCAAGTAGCACATTACACACAGTGGTGTCAGGATGAGTACCAAATGTGTAGCACAATGCATGTCCTCCTACACCCACACTGCTCCCTCATCCCACTCAACCAATTAGCAGTAATTAGATAATTATGGTCTATAAAAGTCTTTGGAAGATGGAGATCTTGCTGCTTGGGACTCATTAGCCCTTTTTAACATATTTATTATGCTTTTTATTTCTGACCACAAAGGGGGAAAACTTGAAATGTTCTCTGTTATCTGGCATATTCTGCTCATGAAGCACGGTCTGCAAAAGCAGCTTTTCTCCCAGCCCTCCAGTATTAGCTCTGTTTAGACTGAAAATGACAGATAATGATAGAGAAAGGAAACTTCCATAAAACACCTTGCATTTGATCACAAAATTTGTACTAGCTTTCCAAAGCAAATGGCGTGTTATTTTTATATCCCTGGAAAAAACCAAGCACTTACTCCCTGTAATAAAAAGCAGTAGGCAGTAGGTAGGTAGTAATTACGTATGAAGCACAAAACATGCCAGACCAATTGGTTAGAGTAGATTTTTCATGCAAGGCAACTAGAGCTCAAATGGTTTGTGGAACTAAACTTTTTTTGTTGTAGGGGGTTTGATTTTTTTTTTTATTATTATTAATTTTAATACTTTTTGCCTAAGAACTTCTTCAGCTCTGCTCCTGGAAGGTGCTCAGGTTGTCCTCTCGTCCCTTTTTACTGAATGACAATTAGGAGTTTCTACATTACCAAACACTGAGCAACTAAGCAAGGATGTTAGTGTGTCTACAGACCTGATAATGATAAGAAAGGATCCTTCAGAACCTAAATGAGAGCAAAGGAGTTTTCCTTTTAAGGAAGAAGAAGGCTATATGTAGAATTACCTGTATTACTTGTGGATGAGAGCAGTAGTTAAAGGGTAGTGCAGCTGTCAGCACCCTTTGAAGATAAGTTCTCACAATGGTTACTGTATTGCTCATCTCCTGCCCTTCTTTTTGCCCTTTATGATGTCACTTAGGGTAGGGAGCCTATTACAAGTGATGCTGTGGCCAGTATTTTCCCAGTGTAATAAAGAGATATTTTGTATGGAAGGAAATACTTGTTGACTGAAGCAGCCTTCTTATCCCAGCCCTTGAGTTTCAGAGGTACTCTAAGAGGCCAATGGGGATCTAGGATTTGAGCCTTGATTTTTGGTATTTGTACTAAATATGTTTTCTTGTGCCTACACCTTTATCACAATCAGTTGGGCAGAACTAAATCACATGGGGATTAAGTGATTTTCTCTTGCATATTTCTGCAAAGCAGGCTGAATAGGTTGTCTTGGGATACAATGTGACTTACAAACCACTCTCTAGCAGTTTTCTGTAGAGCTGAAACATAAAAAATTAACAAAATTAACACAATTAAAACAATAGTATATTAAGCAGTAAAAAAAAAAAAATGGTAATTAATATGTATTTCCTTGTTATTAATGTTCCAGAAGTATGAGAAGCTAATTCACGTTATGGTTACACAATCATTAAGACATAAGCAGCGGTTGTCACATTTTTTGATAAGTGTCTTTTGATAATGAATGACATTGTTTAATGAGGCTGTTGTCAATACAGCTCCAGCCCCAGCTGTAGAAGTTGGGGGAGTAAGGATCTAATGATAGGTTGGTGCTAAGGGGGAGATTAGATTAACAAAAATCAATAGAACAGTTCTGTTGTGCAGTTTTTGCTTATTATGCTCTCCATTGCCTGGACTGAAAGGTTGATTTTGATTGATTCATTAGACCACTGCATGATCAAACATGGGTCGCTTTACAGTATGTCAACAGACTCAGTGTTTTGTTACCTGGGGGGGATTTGGTCACATAAATTTTCTCCTATGAGATACCATAACCCAAGAAGTGTATCCTATGATTTTTTTTTTCCTTCCCCCCTAACCAACAACAGCATAAATCCTGTAATATTTCTAATGTCAGGGAGAAAATGTTTATATTTCAGGTTTGATAATTGGTGCTGAGATAAATCAGACTTGGTTGGGAGAATGAGGAAGCCAAAGAATTCTGGTTTTGCAAGAGGTGTGTTTGTAAAGTGACACTGCTGCAGAAACAGCAAGAGTAATGATGGAGGGAAAACAAAAATGATACCCAAAGGAAGCTTCCCAAGGTGGTTTGTCATGCTGCTTTAGTGCATATTTGTTTACTTGATTGTATGTGCACACAGAGAAGAAGAAGCAAATCCACGTTTATTTGGATAAATTTGATCAGGATGGGAAAATCCATGTTTGCCAGAAGGCAAACTGGTTTTGGTGGTGGCAGTATTTGGTGGTGAGTTGTTTTTCATTAAGTAGACAGTTATTTTCTTTAAATGTCAAACTTTTTCAAAGTGAAGATATTCTAATGGCATGAAGTGTAATATGCTCTGTTTGGTCATCTTGCATTATAAAGGGAGGTAGGAGATATGTCAAAGACCACAGGTCTGCCTTCCTTCCTCTCTTTGGAAAAAGAGGGAATGTGTTGGAGAGAAACTCCAATCTATGCCCAGCTTCCTTGTTTCCAGCTGCTGGAAAGGCCAAGTGCTGTTGCTGTTCCTCAGCTCCTCCCATGTCTTCTTCCAGCAGTGAGTTTTTATGTCACACCTGTTTTTGTAGGAATGGTGATCCCACATCCCCACCATGCTTAAAGGAATTTTTTCCTGACTTGGAGTCAAAGGAAGCAGAGTTGTTTTCCCGCACCCCAAAGCAATTATCTTAAATATTTTCCTTCTCAAGTGCCTCAGATAAGCATCAAGAACTTTAGGTTGCCTTCCCAAACAGCAAGCAGCTTGTTTGAAAGTGGCTCACCAAATCAAATGGAGAGGACTTGGTTAAAGCCTCATTAAACACACAGCAAAAAAAAAAAAAAAAAAAAGTGTTTTAGGGTGCCACTAGGCATGTGCTGCAGATTCTCTCCTCCCTTAGTCAACCTCACCTGAGACAAGGAGCAGGTTACCAAGGCTGCTACTCCATCTCTCTCTTAACCTTCTTCTCTGAGTCTGCTTTCATCCAGGCTTTGAACAAATCTAGATTCATAAGCATGACAAATCTAGGGCTTCTTTCCCCAACCCTCTCAAAACTAATGAGGGGTTTTAAGATAGGTTTGTCTTTGTTGGCTGGGACAGTACCACTACGTTGTGAGACAGGACCAGTATGATGGTATTTCAAAATTCTGCTGGGAGTCACGCATCGTTTAAAAACAGCTGTTTGGCAACAGATGTTTTTAACCACCCACCTCTCCAAAACAGAAGCAGGGGAATTAATTTACTTGTGAATATTGAGGCATATTGCCATCCCCCATTTGTCCAAACAGGAACAGCTTGCACAGCTCTGGTTGTGCTTGTAGTCCTACATGGTTTAAAGTGATAGTGGAAGAAAACTGGGAATTGTTTCTGAACCTCTTGGCTCATTTTTAGGTAGGTGCTTGGAGAGCTCTGGAGATCACAATGGGATCAGACTGGGTGTTTTATTAGAAGAGGCTTATTTCAACCTGACATAGATGTAGTTGTTGCTGAAATCTCAGGATAGCTCAGTCGTAACTTCCACTCTTGTGGTGGCTGGTGCTCATAAGGTGGTGATGTTCCCTCTCACTTGTTTGCAAGTACAGACACAGACATTAAAACAGAACCATCCTTCTGATGTTTCATACAGATACCATCTTGTATCAGGTCTGCCTGGCTGTTTTTAATGAGGACTAGAAGCATATATATTTACATATCATTCCAAGTCTGTGTGTTCCAAAATGCAGAGCAGCAAAAACTGTGTGCAGGTCTTTCACCATGAGACTTGGCTCAACTTTGCAGTTTTGTGGGTTAAGAAATCCTTTTATTTCTGTGAATGACTTGCTCCATTTTGAGATGTGTCCAGCAGTCAGTTCTTAATCCATTTTAAATGGGTTCTACTGATACAGCATGGTGCTAATCTTTTAATCAGAATGTCATCATATGCTCGGTCAAGTGACTTAGAAAAGTCTATGTTATATCTATATAGTCATCAAATGAATATAATCTCAAAAAAGAATAAATCATGGCTATGTTCAAACACTCTGATGGTTTGTGTTTAAATGAAGATACTTACACTGTAGGTGAACTTTAAAACTTGTAATTCAATTTTTTTGATGGATTGGTTTTTCTTAGTGTAGCTTTCAGGGAAAATAAAGAAAACATGTGGCCCTATTTCTTTCAAATTGTGTTTGGGAAATTGCCTGAATGTTTCATTTTCACTTTTATTAAAAAGTCTCAACAAAATGTTTCTGGCTTATCAAGATAGAGGATTTGAATAAGATCAAAGCAATATTTTTGGAAGAGATAATATCATAAAAATTCACATTTCTCTGCTTCATTTGGCTTCAGACTAAATAACTGAAATGGAACTAGATTCTAAATTATAACCATGAAACTGTCTAGCTCTTTTCTGTACTAAAGACTATTTATATGACCCTTGTGCTCTGAAAGATAAAACAGTCTCCTTTACATGTGAGATGATAATTAAAAGGAAGGAAGCCAATACCTAGACCTCTTAGCTCTATGTTCAGCAGCCAGCTCAGCATTCCCAGCAGAGGTGTACAGAGCATTGCTTTTGACAAACCAAGCAAAAACAGCTCCTGAAGATTATCTATCCGATGGTAAAAACGCATTCACATGCTCTGTAGCACAGCGTAAGGATGGCAGGTACAAGAGAAAACACAGTCAACTCATTAAGAGGTTGTTGCAAATCATAAATGCGTACTAATATGACACCTTTGTTCCAGCTCTGTTTGTTTTTCATGCAGAATAAAGACATAATCTAGTCGAAATAGGAAGCTTACAATTTTTCCTCTAGATTTTAGAGCTCAGCACCTCCAGCAGTAGCATATGTTGACTAAATGGCATCAACATGAGGACACCTTTTACTCCGAGTTAACTGTATTGCAGAGAACATTGTCTTTCTCATTGCTGTACTATAGGAGCTGCTACATTCTTTAAGCTATGTTCAGTTGGCTTCATGGCCAGTCCAGCTTCCATGACAGCTCGCAAACACCATAATAACATCAGCCAAGGTGAGCTAACAGCTATTGTGCCCTGTCAGCTCATCTCAAATATACAGCAAGTTCACAGCCTAGTATATTCTGCAATCCTAATTCCAGGTCTCTGCCTTGAAGTCTGTGACTATATCTGGCTCTTTTGCTGTCACCTGCCCCAACAGCACAGATTGTCAGGACGGTTTGAGTGCTCAGGTTTGCAGTTAACATTAATCTGAATATTTGTGAACAGGCTCTTAGGGTGGGACTGTTTAATGTGATCAACAGCAGTTTGGCTAATTGAGGTAGGGAAAAGTGAAACTATGCAACCAGGATTTGTGCTTGGTTTGGCACCAAGACTCTTACACAGAAAAAAAAAAAAAAAATCTCAGTATCTGTTCCTCTTTCAAGAAAGAAAAAACTGTAGCTTAGTCATGTACTAAGAGTGTGGTTTAAGGGGGAGGGCAAAGTGAAATTTCACTGCTGGTGAAATTCACCCCTTGGAATTGGTTAATAAGGCACTTGGGTGAGCTCCTGCCCTAGGACATGCCTAGGGGTTAAGGCTAAAGCTCTGAAAATGAGAAGTCCAAGACACCTGGTGGGAATGGGGCTTGGGAAGCCTGCCAAAGCAAAGGATGGCCACCCATGAGAATCATGTGCAGTCCTTAGCCATGGATAGCAGGGTGTCCCAAGGGATAAGCTGAAGCCTTGAGTGGGTTAGGTGGTGCTGGCTCTGATGCTGATGACAGTGGGGCCTGTTCCTAACAGAATGTTGGAACTCTGAGCAGAATCAGTCTCATTTCCCTGCCATGCTACGTATGCAGCGAACAGACTTGCCAGTGCCAAGCCTGGCTCTTCACAAGGGCAGGAAGAATGGATAAGAATGAGATGTAAATAAGCCCCATAAATACACCGTGCCTACACTGTCTTTAATGCTGGGGAAGGCTCCTGACAGTTAAAAAGCATTGCTGCCATTGATCCTAACAAGTCCCCCCGAAACCTACTGATTTCAGACCTCTCAGTGCAGACTAAGGTCATAAAGGAAACAGAAAAAGGTGTGTCTGGAGAGAAGAGGCATGCCATTTAAAATGCAATTGATTTTTTTAAGAATGACATAGGCATGAATTTTTGATAGCGAGAAGTGTACCAAGGTCCGAGGCACTGGGAGTTGTACAGTTATCCCAAAGCAAAGAATAAATACAGTAGCATTGTACTATCACAGTGAAATTCTGTTTTCTGACTATCAATCTATATTCTTAAAAAGTAGTACCTCCTGCTTGGTATAATTCCCAGTGTCTGTAATTAGCACCAGATAGCTTATGAAAACAGTAAATTAGATTTAATGTTAGCAATAAAAATGTATGCATTGCAGGCTTATTGAAATATTTCTCTGCATTGATCAGGATAACATAACTCTGTGTACCTATAAAGAAACCAAAAGCAGATTATGACATTGTGTTGTAATTATGTCTGAGATGGCTGTGAATGCATTTTGGGGTACTTCTGCTGATGTTAAGACAATTTATTCTAGGCTTAGAAGCTACAGATAGTTGAGCCTCTCTGTTGACATATGTACACCATCTAATGCTGTCAGTCCAGTCTAGGTTAGGACAAAGGTTGTCGGCACAGAGAAGTTCATAAGGGCAAAAGCTGTAAGTGACAATGTTTGGGAAGAAGATAAAATCTGGAATCACTACAACCAAAGCTGAGGGGTTTTATGAAGTTCAGGAGAGATGTTAGAATATTGCATGGTATTGTGCTAGGTGAGAAATCTTGTGATATATCTCTACGTTTCTGTAACTGCCTTTGTACTCTACCTCTCTTAAAACAAATGGTAAAGCTCTCATTTCCATAATGATTATGCAGGGAACTACATAAAACCCTAGAGTTACAGCAAAGTAGAAAGATTTAGATCATAAAAAAGAAGAAAAATAAGAAACTTTATTCGTAGAAGATGATAGACTGTTCTGTTTCCCCTTCTGTAAAGTTTTAAAGCTTGTTTCAAACAAATGTAGAGCTTCATTGTACAAGGTCAATGTTATTTATTGAGCATCCTATAAAAAAATGCTCATACCTTTGGGATTGTTGTGATTTCGTCAGAGAAGAGTCCCCTCAAAGCTCTAGAAACAGAGAACATAGTGATGAGAAGAATTTGAATTATTCACAGTCAAGAGCAGTAATGTATGCAGGTGCATAACTTCTAACCTTTAGTTTCTGTTTAATTTCTCTTTCTCAAGTAAAGGAAAAGGATCACTTATATAAACTAATTAGTCATGAGTGTTTCCTGTTTATGGAAATTTCACATAAAATGAAAGCACTTCACACTGTACTTCTTTGCAAAGCCCTCATCATCTTTACTGCATACCTAATAAAATGTTTTACAGTAAAGTTTTACATTTCAAATATATTATATAATAAATTATTAAAAGGGAGAGCTGGTCTTTAAGATACTTAGAGCTTCTCAAGGCTCACATTCATCCTGAATAAAGCTTTATCTGCACCTACAGTATAGCTTACAAAATTGTGTCAGTTCATGAGTCTGTAGCCTCTGTTGCAAATATGGACCCTGTTGTAAAAACAATTTTGTGACTGTTTTACAAAGTGTGTTCCTCTCTGTTGAAAGGAAAAAAACAAAAAAAAAAAAAAACACAACCCTTTTATTTTTAATTGTTTACATCTAAAAATGTTTCTTCTTCCTGTGGGGTACGAAACAATAAAAGGTGGAATAGGAAAGGAAGAATTGAGGGCATATATGAACATGACCAGAAGACACCACATTGTTCTTTCATTAATATCTACTCAAGTATCTATCAGTTTACAGACTTGCTGATAGCACAGTTGCCTGAGTATTTCTTTGGCTAGATTGGACATGGTAGAATTTCACCTGCACGGTGACCCAGCTGGTAGTGAAGCAGTCCTGTTTTAAGAAAGCTTTGCCTGCAGAAGGGCCCTACAGCAGACTGGATGCCATGGACACTCATGATTCATATCTAGATCCTTCATTAGTACCCTCTACCCCTGCCAGTGCTACTGAAAGGATGGCTTGTGCCAACATCAGTGACTTTGTGTGTGTGATTAGCCTATAACAGAGCACACTTGCTGTTAGGGTAAGCAGACATGAAGAGATGGAAGAGAAACTTTTTGCTCTCAGTGGAGCCATGCTTTTCCTAGTGATTGACAGCCACTCCCAGCCTAGCAAAGCTTCCATGCCAGGCCCTTCTAGCCCCACTGCAGCTGTGTGGGCCTGGTAGCTGGCCTGGCAGGCAGAGCTGTGAAGGGAATTCCTTCTGCACTCTGCTGCTGGAGCAGGGAAGTGACAAAAATGGCACGAGGAAGAGAAACTCAACTCAATTTGCTGGGATTTCATTCTATAAAGAAGCTGAGAAGCTTGTCTTGATGGAAAAGGTATCATGAGTTAGCACACCTCTGTCTTCTGTGATGCTGAGTGAGATTTACCCATGAGCCTCACTATTAAAATCAGTGAGATTGAAATACGTTTTCTATTTGCAGCCTTTTGGATAATGAATACACACATTCACTGAGACAGTCGGGGGGGGGGGGGGGGGGAAGCTAAATAATCTCATATAAAGTTAAATGAAACCATATCTGAAAATTCAGTTGTATGGCAGAGTAAATTGATTCACAGCTGTAATTTAATCAGATGAGAAGAGTATGGTAAGCACATAACCTAAAAATCACATGCAGAGTTAAGCCAGTTAAGGAAGGCATCGGAATAATCAATATAGCCCAATCAGTAAGGAATAAATCAATCCAGCCATATGAATTAATCTCTAAAACTTTGCAAATGCTAGTATGTTTAAAATTGTTGATTCAAAGGTTTCAATAGAGGACAACAAATCTCTTATAATTACATAGATTCACGTGTATTTTACTTTACAAGTGCTGAGTAATTGTCCTTCTTGGGCTTCCAATTCATCTAAGCAAAAAAGGCCAAAGGGAGCAAAAGGAGGATGGTCCTGTGAGTTACTGACCATTTGCATCCCCTTCTGACAAAGCATCAAGAATGTTTTTTTTTATTTCAGGCAACTAAAGGATTGTTGATACTTGCACTTATCAGAGCCTGTGTAGTAAGAACTGAGGTTGCATCTCTGAGCATGCTCTCTGGAGGAGCACGCCCAGTTTCACTTAAATTACTTCTAGGTATGAAGTCATTTAGACTAAATACTGATTAAATTGCTGTGTTTCATCCAGTATTTTCTAAACTACAAGCTTGTAATGAACATTTTCAAATTGCAATACTGTGCCCTTAGAACTTGTTAATTATTTGGTTTTAGGAGTTTATGCAAAAAATCTATAACAAAAAATCATGAAGTAGCTTGTACCTGTATAATACTAAGTTCCTAGCCTGCTGCAAGAGTACCTGCAAAAATTCCAAAATTATGAATAGCAGAATAGTTCCACATTTGCTAGATGGGTAAAAACACCTTAGCTCCCTACTAAGTAGTAAAACCTTGTAATTGTGAAAAAAAAGCTGAAAACTCTATGTATATTAAGGGAGAGAAGTTCACATAGTCTGTGTAAATGCAAAGAGGTGTTAGCTAGAAATCATTGGGAGACAGAAATAACCTTGGGGAAAATGAAGCTTTGAGGCTGGCCTGGTTGGCTATATAAATAATATGGCTTATAGCCATGTCCAAGGAAAGTTTCATGGACATGAAACTAAACAGCATGCACAAAAAGCAAGAAAGTGGCACTGGAATTCAGTATCTGAATTGTGCCTACGTTCCTCTCACACATGAGCTAAGGGGAAACTCTCAAATGGAACCTGTTAACAACTGGATGCTATCTATACCTGTCATCCTGAGCAAGTTTGTGAAGGTGAGTTTGGTCCATGGGTTTTAGTGCTCTAAGACTAATTTCCTGCATAAAACAGCTTATTTCTGAAAGTGATTCTCTTGTGCTACCTCCAGGCGTTTTTACAATGCCTGGAAGTTAGACAAGAAACAGCCAATAGTATAAAAAGGTTGCAATGCTGTGGTTTTGCAATGCTTTGTGTATCTCCCTGGCCAAGCCAGTCTGTTCACTATTATTTTACTGTTTTAAATCATCTGAGCTAGTTTTTGATCTAGATACACTTGATTGCCCTAAAGAAGACAATTCTGGGGAGCAAACTGGGTTGCAGAATATAGGTGTAGTATGTGGTAGATGAGTACAGACTGTCCAGGAAGTGATAGTCAAGTGTTGCAAGGCATTGACGCTGTATAACAGTTGCACTGCCTGATAAATTGTCCAAATATCTCAATAGTTTGCTTCCTTAAAGTGTAACCCCCTTTTAGTATGTAAAAGCATCTCATAAACCACAGCTAGCACAAATAGCTAATGCATATGTGGGAGGGAAACTGAACTAACTACACAAGACACATTTCTTATAGCCATTGATTGTGAAGTTGTAATTGAATTCTCAGTATCTCTGCTTCTGTGCTGGGCAGCCACTCCATTCTCTTTCTGCTTCATGCAGAATACTTAAATTTCTAGCTTTTTGCGAGTTTAGAAGGTTGAGCAGCAGCCATTCAAGCTTTCAAATACCAGAAATCAGAGCTTGTTCTTCAGGATACTGATGAACTTATTTCAAGCCATGAGGTTATTAGATGTTGGCAAACAAATGTCAGAGAAATCAGTTACCTTTGGCTGGTCAGCTATTAGCCATTGCTTAGAAGTGCTTGAATCAACACAGAAGGGGAAAAATTGCTAATGTTAATTTGGACAGTTCAGGGCATATTTCTGTGCATTTCACAAATATTAATGAAACTGCAAAAGAGCTACATTATATTTTGGCATCCCCATTTCAAACAAATGAATAAAGCTCACTGTTATGTTTGTAATCAGGTAATGCTGTCTAAGACTCTTCAGGTCATTTTATTTTAGAGCTGCAAACTCAGTATTGCTTTAAGGCTAAACAAGCTGTATAACAAACCATTAGATGTATAGTGTGTTGTTTTCCAGAGGCACAGGGTCCCTCTTGTGTGAGCAATGCCATGGACACAGCCAGACGGATGATTTTTGCATTGGCTCACCAATCAGTCTGGGTCTGGCAGGTGCAACACGATACAAATATGGTTAAGTGGTTTTCAGATCCAGCTGAGGCCCAGAAGCAGGCTGTGTGTTTTCCCAACCAAGCCTGGCATTGTTCAGAGCCTGCCCAGGTGGGTCTGGGCTGTGTTCCCAGAACCAAGAGTGAGGGGAGCGTGGTGGAGAGACAGAGTCAGCCTCTCCACAGAGCTTGCCCAGGTTCAACAGGGCTCATTGGCCTCAATTCAGTGCCAGCCTTCCTGGATGTGCACCAAGTCATGCTTTCATGTCTCTACAAATAATCCCTCCTGGAGCAGAGAGCGTAGGGTAGAGGCTTCTGAGTTGGCTGAAGCCCAGCCTGGGAGTACATGAATTACCTGCCATCACTCAGTGTCCCAGTCCCATATTCCCTTAGACAATACAGCTGACTGTACTTTCAGGTGAAGAGAAGATCTACAGGACAGTAACACTGGCAATCTCTTTGGAAGGACATTAAATGTTAATAATATACAAGAGATAAATCCAGGTATAAGAGAGGCAGTGCTAATTCCTAGCATCACGGATGTTTGTGACGATAGTGGAGATTTGCAGTGCACCATCTATGTGTGCTTTGAAGCCTTCATAGACTGTAGGTTACAACAGAATCATTACTTAATTTTATTTTGCTGAGGCAGAAGAGTGTACATTGGCAATACTGGAAGACTGCTGGTTGAAAATAGAATTATAAGCAAGGCCCTGAGCAACCTCCTCTAATGGGGACATGTTTTGACCAAGAGGTTAAACTAGGTGGCTTCTTGAGTGTTCCTTAATCCTAAATGATTTTATACCCAAAGCAGAAAGCGTGTTAGCCATGCCTCTGGTCATATACGACATGTCTTCTGCATATTTCATATCCAGCATAATCTACTGATTACTTGCACCAACTTCTGTTCACTGCACTGCTTGGAAACATGAGTATGTTAGCAGCACGCTGTTTTTATGACATTCTGTCTGCTCAGGTGCATCAATATTGTTGGTGTTTAGTTCACATGAAATGTATGTAATCAGCCTGCATAAGTTGCCTTCCGATTTTCACCATTGGCAAACCATATTCTGTAATTCTGATCCAGACTCGTAGATAGCACATGAAAGCCCAGGTAACTCAGTGGTTACTTAGTTTAGCAAGAGACAAAGTTTCTTTCTTCAGAAGTGACTGAAGGATGTTTTAAGTGGTCCCTAGTAGAAAAATCAAAATAGCGATTGGTCACAAGTTCTCTACGACAGCTGACAGGCAACAGTATCGTGCCAGGGTAGAAGTGATGTATTTTGAACAGTGATGACATGTTGAGTTAGAACATAAGGCAAATAGAATAACAACAGATTGATTGGGAGGGTGAGTGGAAATGTGAGATTTGTGAGAGAGGATGAGTGTTGCAAAGTGGCCCTGGTCGCGTGCCCGATATGTTTGATTGCTATCTCTGCAGGCCTGGTGCCATTATCTTCAGGTAGAAAAAAATATGTATAGAAGATATTCATCTCTCACTTCCAAAACTCGTGCAATGGTGAAGTAGCAACACTAGCAAGTAAAGAACCAAAATACTTGAAAATGTGAAACTTCCCATAAGAAATGCAGCAAGGGAGGATTCCTAAATCAGAGACTGAAGATGAAATTCATCCAAAGTCAAGGATTTTCTATTTGCTTGTTAGCAATCCCATCTGGGGCTAAGCCATGCAATACGTTAATGGTTTATACTGCTATGAAACACAGCTTCCCACTGGAGTAAATTTTCCCCTCTATATCTAACAATTTGCACAAGACCCGTTGCTTGAGGTGGGCTGCAGTCCAAGTGAGTAATGATCATCGTGATATAATGATGGGGCAGAACTTTTATCACCTCCCAGGATTAGGGTGACTGGTAATATAGTGTGAAAATCATCAGAATTAGGCATTTTCCAATGCACGTATGTGCTTTTAGGTATCAAACTTACCAATCTATACATTTCCAAGTTAGACTTACTCTTCAAAGGTTTATTCTTCTTTATGTTCAAGGTCAGGTCAAAGCTCTGATGGGTCATGAAAGTTTGGCATTGATGACACCTTGGATTTAAATGCAGGGTTGTAAGTGTGATCCCTTTGGATTCAGAGTCTTGCTGACTGCATAGTACATGAGCAATGTCAGTAGCTATTTACAGTGTGCACATGGGTCAAAATTAAGCAGTGATGGTTTATGAGAGAAAAGTATTTGGAAACTCACTATACTCTTAACTGAGAGCTCTGCATGGAAATGTTCCATGCTCGTTTTTGTTCCTGCCTTTCTTGCGATGGGGCTCTACCAAACAACAGTGCTCCTTTAGTGTATTTTGATACTGATTTTGATTAGGCTGTTTCCCTAAGGGCTTTCAGTCGCTTGGCTATTTCCTTTTGACAGACCCTGTCATAAGCTGTCATTGCAGAATACCGCTCTCAATAACATGCAATTAACATCGGGTTCTGCAAGTAGCAAATGAGGTGAGATTTACCTGTCAAAATAGTGCCTTGTTTCAGAAGTCAGCTGGGAGGTGTGAGTGGCCAGTAGCTCTGCAGCCCCACCCCTCATATCAAGCACCGTGTGACTGATCATCACTGCAGAGATGGCCCCACCTTGCACACTGTTGGGGCTGGGGCATCAGGTCTTACATCCATATCTGAAGTCTTCATAAAGCAGAGACCAGGACAAACCACCAAAGCCATAGAAAAGGTCAAACTAGCAGATTAAATTCTCATTAATCTTGTTTACGTGTTGAAAACCAAGGCAGAGGCAACTGCCCTTTCCTTGCCATCTAACAGGCAAGTCATAGTATGGAATCAAGAGTCCCAGCTGGCTCTTTTGTCTTTGCAGGGAATACCCATGTTAAGATCTGAGGTCTGTGCTTATCTGTGCCTAGATACATATATCTTTCTATATATCCAAGGATGTAGTTGTTGTATGTCCTTTAGTTTTCACAGGAAGGGATCCCTGTTGAAATGACCTGGCTCTGGATCAGGTTCCAGCAGAGAAAAAGTGGTGTTGACTATGGAAAGCACTTCATACTTAACAAGTGCTTAACACAACTTGATATCAATCGTGTTACAGCAAAAATATCCTGTGTACTGGAGGGTACTAGTCATATCTCATGAAAAAATAATCTGAAAGCATTCTTGGGCTCTGCTGAAAAAATAGCCCAAATCCATGTTTCTCACAAGAAAACTATTTAGTCTGAGAATTAAAAAGAAAATTACCCACTACTGTTGCCTATCTCCATGATGACTCTGAAACAAATGGAGAGTAGCTATGAAGAAAAGTAAGTGTGAGTACCCAAAAATCCAGTTTTCCTAGGGAAATACAGGTACTGTGCAGAGCGATTGAAGCAGAGGTACCTGCTGTGCTGGCACACACAGTTTCCAGTGTGCTTAAGATGCAAACGTGTTATGCTGGGCACTGTGTGCTTCAGAGTAGTTTCTTATCACATTCTGCATAGAAACTTTAATTATGTCTTACTGAAAACATCAATATGCCATAAACTGAAGTATATTTATTATTACTATTTTGCTGGTTTTGTAACTTCAGAGTATAAATACAGTGAAATGTTTGTTAGGACATATTGAATAATGTAAGAATGTCTCGGTTCTGCTTTTGAAAACTGTCAATTAACACGCATTCTAATTAAGAAAAGGAGAAAAGAAAAAATGCAATTAAAATTGAGGCTCTCCATAAATTGTCTTTTTTGCTTTTCAAATATGTGGATTTCTGTAATGTAGCAGCACAATGTAAATGAAGCTCTAAGAATACAGTATGCTAGAAACGGATTCTAAAACTCATCTAGAAAATTATAAACATGTAATTAAAATAAGAAGCTGAGAAAATACTATTTGTAGACTTAGCCATAAAATAGCTACACACAGTTTAAAGAAAAATATATAGTATTCTCCCTGTTTTATGGAATTTTGTATTTTTTCTAATTCAGTTAGCTTACTGATACCCATTGTAACTTGGTGTCAAATTCAGCAAAGGGAGACTTGGGTATAGCTTGGCCAAACCAAGAAGAGAATTTGGTAAGTTTTTTAAAAAAGAACACTTCTTTTGACAGAGGATATTTTTAAGTTTTAGGGGGTCTTTGAGCAATACAAACTGACCTAGGTCAAATTAATGGTGCTGGAATTTTACCAGTTGAGAATCTGAGGAGGAAATAATATGAAACTTTTTTTTTAAGTGATTTTTTTTTAATGAGTATTTTTTTAATTAGAAGATACTAAAGACCAACTTTTCATCAGTCCCAAGATTTCTAGCAGGAGATACACTTGAAGGAGGCCACCTCCACAGCAGGAGACTCAGTTTATATGCTTTTTGAATTAGATAAGAAGCCTGGAACTCATATAGTGCACCTCCTTAACGTGCTAATCATCACTTCTTGTTTACTGTAGGATCCATTTTTTCCCCCATGCCCTTTCCTTGGAGATGTCCTGTTTTCAATAAAGAGCATTATTTTAGGAAGGCTTTATGGGTTGAACTCCCTCAGTTTAATAAGGTGCCCTACGTAACAACTGCCTGTAACTCAGGCTTGTTGTCATTCAGATATTAACAGGATAGCAAAATTTAACTCCTGCTGCACCGGGGTGACTTCCCCTGAGCATCTAAAATGAGTAATTACACTGGTGAAGAGCTTTCTAACTCTCTTCATTAAAGAGTATAAACCAGCTCTTCAATGCCAAAGAAAGAAGGCTTTGAAGAAGTTTGGGGGTGTCCCAGTATATGTCAGAATAGATTATTTTCTTTATAAACTGAGATTTTTATAACTCAAGAGAGATGTTTCTGACTAGGTCCAGTCTGAATCAGTATTTTCTCTGGCTGTTCACTCGCTATGCTCCCTTCTCTCCATGCCAAATTTAACTTGTATTGAGCTCCATTAGTCTAAAAAAAGTTAGTAACGTGCCTCTTTTTTCAGTTCATTGATATCGATGTCTGTAGCTGTCCCTAGCTTGGTTTTAGTTCTTTTATATATACACATTTCAAAGTCCACACCTACATGAAAATAAAGCAATTGTGTAGTCACAGAAGGAAATAAAAGGAGAGGGAGGCAATGAGATAATCTATTTGGGGGGAGAGGGGCCAATAGACTATAATTGTTTTATAAGAAGTACAGATATAAAGACCCAGATCAGCTAACAGTGTGGAAGAGGAGAGTGGTTATAAGACTAAAGAGTCAGCAGGCAGGAAAATGAGACACTTCTGAACCAGAGGTGGAAGTGAAGAATGAAAGAAAATGAAGGGAAAGTGTTAAAGCTGCAGTTAGAAGACAAAAAAACTGAATGAGGATGAAAATCAGTCGTGCAAGGGAATTTGAAAAAGAATGATACATTGCAGGAGTGAGGCAAAAAGGATTTTAACAGAGGTAAGAGACATTATTATGTACCCTGTGAAAATCTAACTTCCATTAGTGAGGCAGGCAAAGCAGAAGACATGGAGTAAACGGTTATGGATGTCAATGAATTTGGGAAGGACTCCAGGAAAGTGGGGGTGTGTAGATTAAGATCTGGAAGTGTCAGAACTGAAAAGGAAAGGAGAAAGACCAAGAAGTAGAATAATATTTCAGAAACATAAGGGGTACTGGTAAAAAGATGGCACAGCACAGACTTGAAGCCATGTGTAGTTGTTTTAGGGGAGGGAAGTGAAAGCACCACAAGATGGTAATAAGCAATTACTGGGAGTTTAATTCCATTTTGTTTCATCTACATTTTAAAATGACAAAACACACAAGGCAAATCAGTGGAGGGGAAAGTCAATTACAGTAGCAAATCAATTAGGGTAAGGAGTCAAACCAATCAAAACTGCAAGGTAACTAATGAAGGACAATTAACAACAATAAGTGGATCCAGAGCTGCTCAGATTCAAAAATCAAAGAAAGACACAGGAGTGACATCAAGCTTTAGAGGCTACAGAAGGTGCTCAATTTAGAAGGAAAATACACTGTGGCCCTGGACTCTTTGTGTTCAGTGGGTGTTAACAGCCAACTTCAGGATGTACTAGAGCGAGGGAAAATGACTTTATAAGGTTTTATTTTTCTGCTGATATTTACTGTCAGTGTAGTAGTGAGAACCTAGATCCCCATTCTATTTGTCCGTTACCAATCTGACAGCCAATTAAAAACCTGCTCAGTTTGCCTGCTTGACATCTGTGGGCTTTAGTCTTACCCCTGATCTCTGTACCAGAAATATTTAAACTATTTAAGACTAGGCATCCATCCTGCAAGTTACTTTACTTCTGAAGATGGAGAACATACAAGATCCGTAACATCATAACAAGGCAGCTGTGTTCCTAAAATTACACACTGCAAACACTCTTCAGGAAGCAGAGTGTCTGTGTGCTGTTGTCAGTTTTAAAACTCATCTAATCACCCTTTGACTAATATCCAAATGTAAGGAAAGAACAGCTTAGTTTAAATCTACCTATGTCGATTCTTATATAAACATTTTTACATTAGAGATCCTTCTTAACATCTGTGAAGAGCTAATGACCTTTTTGGTAGGGGCCAAAAAAAAAAAATTTAAAAAAGGTTTGCTGTAGAAGAGCAGAGATTAGTAACCCAAACCGTGCTACTAACAGTGTTGACTTCTTTTATAGATTTCCATTCAATCTCTGCTAATACTTGACATTCTTCCTTATACTGAAGCACACTTTATTCTAAATTGTCCCCACAGAGAACAGCACTTCTTGATATATTCAGAATTAGATTGGCTAGATGATCTTAATTCAAGAAAGGACTGAATTTGTCTGTGGTTCATCTATAATGCACTAAAAGGAAAATTCCCCAGCTAGACAAGTAAATTATTAACTCGTAAGTCTGTGTTGTAATTTTGGTATAGTAATAACTTATCTTTAAGTAGGATTGAAAATGTGTATGGAGAACATGAACTGAGCCAGAATAATTGGTTATTTTCAAACACAGGGATAAATTGTGAAGCTGGGCTTAACAGGAGAGGTGAGAGTTTTGCCTCCCTGAAGGGTGCTCTACCAGGCTGCTACTGCTGGTTCTGAATTCTGACACAAAGCTGCTTCATTACTTGACCTGTCCATATGCCTGGTGTGGAAACACAACTGCTGCAAGGTAGGAGCCAGTTATTTTCACCTCTAATCCAACTGACTTCTCAGAAGCTCTAAACTTTTTTACCTGAAGAATACCTATTTTATCCCTAAGTCCCAAACCAAATCAGTTTAAGCTGTAATCAATAATTGTACTCTATCTTTAGGGTTATAAATCTGTACTTAACCCACATTGTAAGCATGTTCAAGTAGTTACTGTGCTGTTACAAGCTTGATAGCCCTGGTCTTCACAGTTCTTTGTCACACATGTTGTTTTGATTTCTCAAAAACGTTTTGCACTTGTGAAGTGGATGCTACTTCCTTGGAGTGTTTTGTCTGTCTAAAGCACCCAGCAAACCCCTTTTTGTAAGTACAGAAGTCATGAAGTGTTGGTGTTGAGGTTCTTTTCCCTCATGGCTCTGCTGAACAGAGTCTGCTGTGGTGGATGAGGACTGTTCTTGATTTTCCTGTCTGCTTACTTAGCTAATTAAAATAACAATTCTTCACAGCTGTCTGCTTTGGATTCATCCTTATCACCATAAACTAATTAAAATAATGCAACTGGTTGCAACTCACTGAAGATCAACCATACTTCCCATGTAATTATAAACCTTAAAAAAAAAAAAAAAAAAGCACAAAAAATAAAACAAAACCTTGGTTACTCTGCTCTTCCTTCCTTATCCAGTTGTTACTGTTTATTTAAGACGCCTGCACGTTAACTTATGTTTTCATCTGTGGCTTTTTTCTCTGGTAGCTTCTTGCAGTTGTATTTTTGTAGCCACTCACTCCATCTTTTCTCCTGTTACTCTTAAGTTTTTTCAAGAGTAAATATCAAAATACTCAGGGTTTCTATTCAGTGTAGTTGGGCAGCCTACAGAACACACGCTTATCCAAAAGTTTTAAGTCAGCTTAGTGGACCAGGGAAATTGCAATAGGAACGGTAATTCAAGAAACCATTTAAGTGCTGCCTTAATTTTGTTTCCCAGTGGTAGGTTTATTCATGTGCTTTAGTATGATACCGATTCAAGACTGTGTTTTGTGTGTAAAATTACTTCTGAAATGAAAGAGATATATGTACTTTTCTTACTGTAGAGAGACATCCCGAAAATGGAAATAATAAACTTACTTTCACTGGAATTTTTTTGTACCCAAACTAATACGTGTGTTGCTTAAAAGCCATGGGGATCCTAATGTAACTGCTTAGGCAGGCATAGCTGTGCTTTGATGTTCTGTTTATAAAACAGTAGGAATTCAGTGCTATTCTTCTAGTAAAATAAAAAAATCTCAAATTTTACCAGGGATTTTTCCTATACTGTAACTTATTATTCTTCTCAGGGAATAATGTTTCTACACATTTTTGAAGCAAGTTTAATCATTTATTTACTGCAAGACCTTCACTTTTAATTAGGCCTTTCCTGTCTTTCTTTTCTTTCTTTTTCCCCAGGAGAAATTTTCTTTAGACTGTTCTGTGCTGAACTCTGCTTCTGTTTTGGCAGACCTACTTTTAAAGGGCTTCCTTACCTCTGCAACAGCTGACAGATATTTTTCCAGTATGAGCAATGAATACACCTTTCTGTTTTCTGTGTCCTATTTTTGCCCATTTGCTCTTTTCCAGTTCTACGCCTGTGCCTTGCCAAAAACAGCCAACAGACATAAAAGAAAATCCAGGTTTCAATTTGTTCACCCTCAGTGTCTGTCTTCAGATCTGAAAAATGTTTTAAAAGCCTAAGGAAGAAGACTTACCACACCTCTGCACAGCAAAAGTGGTAAGAAGGAATCACTTTGCTTACCTCTGCTACATCCTTCGCAGCAGCTGCCTACACGTATTAATTGTTTAAATGGTTATTCCATAATGTTTTAAAGTGCTGTCTCAAGGAAGATACTTTAGCATGCGCCCCAGCTGTCCTGGACAAGTATCACTCTCTGATCTGCTCTGTGCTGGGCAGGTCCTTCTTAAATGACATGCAAACTGGTGGGGTGGGAACTGCACTCGCAGCTGGCTGGTTGTACAGCTACCTGCCTGTTCTGGAGCACAAATAGCTGCTTCGTGTCCTTCATTAAGGCAGTTTTGCAGAGAAGTTGGGCACACAGTTTCCTCTTTACAGCTGTAATTGCACATTCCTGATTACATAAACATCCTGCTATTTTGAGGCTCCTTCTGTACGTACGTTATTAATTCCAGTGCTTTTAGCCAGACACAGTTGGAAATAAAGATAAAATTAGGTATTCTGTTTTTTTCCCTTCTAGCATTGAATGTGTGATGAAAGAGCTGAAGTGAGTCATAAAGGATAAGGAGCATGTTCTAAAGGAGCAGCTTCCCAAACTTTCTTGCTTTGTTCTGTGTTCTTAAAATTTATCTCTCATTTTGTTCCACATTTTTCTTTAGCAAGCTTGTGTTTCCATGCTCTCTACTGAAAGAAAAAAAAAAAAGTCAGAGAAAGCCTAAACTGTTCATTTTGTAACATCCTTTTAAAACATTGCAGGTACAAAGACAATATATCAAAGGGGAACACAATGAAGCAAGCATTATTATTAATGTTTTCCGTGTTGCTTAGATTATAAGAAACAATCGAAACGCTATAAATGACTTGCTCTCTTGCATTATGCTGCTGAGCTACAACAATGGTTTGCCTTTTTAAGGTATTAATTTGTTTGAGCTTCCTGCCCATTCTTCAGTACATTATCGGTGAGCAGACATCAAAGTTCACCTTGTTCACTCTTGACAAAATTCAAATGAAGAGAAAAACAATGATTTAAAGTAGCACCTGGGGAAATCAAAGGCTGGTACTAGCAGGAAGCGTGCACTTGCTCCACAGTTGCTTTTTGTCAGCTGAGATATTAGTAAGCTGCAGTTAAAAGTCTGGTTTACTTATTTCCAGTGGTGAATAGGGCAGAGAAAGCCAGTCTTGAAGAGAAATGTGGAGCTTAAGGGTTCAGTCAGACACCAGGCTAAATTCATTCCTTCACCACAAAAAGTTGCTAAGCTACGCTTTGTTGGATTTGAACTTGAGTTCATCATTGCCTGACAGTTCCATCAAAAGCTTTTTTCCCTTTGTTGTGAAGCCAGGTGGCAAAATGTCTGCTGTGAAAACTGGACCTCTGATCCAACTCTGTTTTTTCTTCCACTGTCAGTACAGTATTAATTAAATTCTCTGCCCAAATTCAGACAGCACTTGCATTTGTTGGTACATGTATGCATATATTTGATACAGCAATATCAATAGTCGTGTTGGGATATGAGCTTTGAATTTATTTTTAGAGAGGGATTTAGTGTTTGGTATATCTTCCCTATTTCCTTTATCTTTTATAAATTACGCTGTCTTTAACGTTGTCCTTCTTTTGTCACAAATATTAAAAGCTGTAGCTTTCAGCTGGGTTTTCTTGCATGGTCAGTTCATTGAGACGTGCAAGTTAATGGGCTAGTCTTCATGGCCACAAGTCATTCAATCTGCACGTTCAGAACCCAAATCACCATGGAAAGCTTTACCTTGGAAAAAGATAAAGCAGACCTGTCAGAGATAAGTCAACACCTTTCCACATGAGAGGGATCTTACTCATGCTTGGAGAAGATTGTGATCACTTCCCGTTTCACTGAACAAAACTGAAAACAAAAGTGAGCGTGTCACCTGTGGTTTAATTACATTTTCCACCTTTTCAGTCTGATCTAGAGTGACTGGCAGATTGATGGGCAATCTGGGGCAACCTGCAGTTTCTGAAGGATGATATAGAGGAGGGAACTTAGCACTGGCACTACCATTTGAGTTTTTGTCAGCAATTCACTCTTTCACAAGCACTGTTTGTGTTTTATCACAGAAGGTACCTATCCATCTCTGCCATTCGTTCAGCTACCCCAGTACACCAACGAATTTTGGTTCCCCCATCGTTGTACATGTTGATATGCCTTCAAACCCAGAAAATCTTTCAACTGAAACACATGTAGGCAAAAGACAGAAAATTAGTGGTAGCAGTATATGTACATCGTAATGATGAGTTAGTTACTGTTTCCTATGTCCCGTGTGGCTTCATTTGAGAAGCTACATTTTGATATCTCCTTAATAGCCTAAGGAATAACATAACAAATAATTTAAGGAATAGCAACTGTGTCTCAGGAGCTGACTTCCAATTTGTGAGTTTTGGCAATTTCAACACTATCCAGCTCATGTTATGGGTTGCTTCAAAGGGCTTTATAATAATGTGAGCAAAAGTTGGGGTTTGCTCTCTGTTTCAATTTGCTTCTCAAAAGCATCCCACCCAATTTTTTTTTAATTTATTTTCTTTAAAGATTTACTTTGTATTAAGATCCTCTTGAAGCAGGAAATAGTTCTTTAGATAACAGTCCATGACAAATTATGCACCAAGGCACTGATTTGCTTTCTTCAACGCTGCAAGTAAATCCAGGTGATAAGACAGCTGGGAAAGTTCTTACAATCTTCTGCTGTCTCTTACTTGTCTCAAGAAGCTACAGACAGTGCCAGATCTCTTCAGCCTTCTCTTGAAGGCTGTGATGCATGCAAGCACCTTTTTTGTCAACAGCTTTTCATGCTTTCCTTGTCTTTTTCTATTGAAGCTACTGCTACATGTTGAAAATTACAATTATATATACAAATATGAAATAACTCTCATCCAGACTATATATAAATCAATGCGGTCAATTGAATACAAGACTTGAAGATGAAAAAGGCATTTTAAATGTGTGTAAATTCCCTACCTTGAGCTGAGACTTCAGAAATGGATCCAGAAATGACCCTAAGGAGCTAAGTACATTTTTCACCTTTTCTTTTAATGTAAATAATCAATGTGTCAATGAATAATTGCCCTGGAGAAGACAGAATCCACAAGTTTAGTGGAATATTTTTCACATTCTGTGACTTCTGAAGTACAGGTTTAAAATAATAAATAGTAACTTCAAGCTTAAGATCAATTTTGGATGCAAGTCACATTAAAATCAATTTAGTTTTTCCTCGATCCAGTCCTGTAGTACCTGTATCACTTTTTTAATTTTACTGCAAACAGCTCTGACATCGTTTACCTTCTCCAAGAGTTGTGCTGGGGGAAAAACGTTCAGGCTGAAGAATATGATAGCATCAATGAGGCAATTCTTCATAATAGTTCTGTTCAATGTCACAAAAACTTACTACTTCTAATGAGTTTGCATTTGTGTACTGTAGTAATTTGCCATTTCAAATGGAAGATGATCTCTAGAGACAGAAAATTGTCATTAAAATGTTTTATTTCTGTACACAGTGCAGGGAATGGGTTTCTCATAGGGAAGTTTGGGGGTATTCAGGCACTGTGAACTACAGATCAGGTCCCAAAGCTCTTCTTGGGACCATCCCTTGCATGTCCCATTTGTTATGACAACTATGACTGGCAGTGGTTCAGATCAACAAAAGATTTCTGAAACACAATGTTTGTTTAAGACTTGATAGGAGCAGGACTACCCCCAGCACTGTTTTTTTCCATCCAGGATTTCTGCATGGTAGCATTTTAAATGCTCTGTGACTAATTCTAGAGGAGAGATGGACAGCATATTACATTTTTTGATATAAAGTATTTGCCTGTTGTAAGAAGTATATCTCTGTAAGTGCTAATGCCCTACTCCAAAGTTACTGCTGCTGGGAACTACATCAATAACACATCAATGGCACTGCACTTCTACATCCTACAGGTATGTGTCAGGAAAAGCTCAGGCCTTCCATAATTTTTTTTCTTTTTTTTTTTCTTCCAACTTTTTCTGTAAATAAGCTTTGTCTGCATGAGAGATGAATCATGTTTCGCTGCACAAAGTCTCATTGTGAGGATGTTCTCCCTGTAGGATTGTGTTGCAGCGGAAGAAACAGATGAGATGACATGGAATTGAGCAAGTAGTTCTAAAAAATCAGTTTTATGTAGAAAGCCAAGGTGCCTAAAGTAGAAGAGTAATACTTAGGTTCATATTGTCTCTGTGGAAAAGGACATACACAACTTCAGGGCTAGTTCATTGTACATTTTCCCTGGGCTGTGTTACTTTGTGAACACATTGCTGGCACAAGGGAGATGACAGAAAGGGAATGATGAGGGATGTGTTGTGTCACATGTCCTCGTGTTTCTCTGAAAAAGTGGCTCAAGTGACACCTTCTACTGATTCTATTGAAAGCTCATTCTGACAGACGCCAGGCCTAAAGTCTTCTCTGTATGTTCCCAAAGGGTGAATCAGTGGACTGCTGAGACATAATTACTTACCTACTGTTCCTAAATTGTTAGCAAATCACACGATTGTTTCTACCAGATGCAAAAAAAAAAGAAGAGAAACCTTGTTGGCCGATACTCATAGTATAATGCTCAATTATGATTTGCAACTGAAGAAAATTTCATAGCAAAACAGTTTTTTTCACAGCTCCAATGTCTCAGTACTTCCTTCTTTGCATACAAACACTAAATATTCCTGCTTGCTAAGGTTATTTCCATTTTTCTGCTCAATTTATATAAATATTTTATATCTACTGTTGCAAATGTATTCTTGCTTTTCTTTCACAATTCCAGTGATGTATTTGACATGTAGGAACATATTCAATATGAAAAACTTACAGCTCTAGTCCTGCTCTCCTAACGCATAGAATTTCACAAGGTATTTTTGCAGTGCATATGGAATTCAGTAGGGTGATTTGAGCCAATTGGATTCTACTCTTGCAGATCCTGGCACCATATCTTCCTTTCATTATGGGTGATCATAAAACTAACCAGAAACAGATCTGTGAGAAGTATTTGAGAAGATAAGAGGGGGAAAAATAAACAAACAAACAAACAACTTTGTGGCCAGAGTCAGAATCCTAAGGTGAAATTATCCCACGTCCCTTTTCTTTCAGGGAGCAAATCAAGACATCAGATGTCTCCAATTAATAAAGTTAAGTTTTATTAGGCTAAAAAAAAAAAAAACCAAATAATCGACCAACACATAAAATTGAACAAGATAACAAAAAGAGGATAACTAAAAGAGGGTAATTAAAAAGAGAAAATCTGAATACTTTGCTCTGCAGATTAAATAAATCTTAAGAATGAATGTGTTTTCTCTCTGTTGTGTCATAGCTGGTCAGGTTCTTTCTCTAGCCCAGTTTTCCACACAAACAACTTCCTAAGGCAATCACTTGAGGCAACCATGAATAGAGGTAAGCAATGCAGTAGTTAAAAATACAGAAGAAATATTTCTTGGCCTATATTGAATCACAGAATAATACAATATGCACAGTAAGTAGAGAGTAGGTGACATTAATTTGCTCGCCAGTTTTGATGAGGTCTTTGTCAGGCAAGAAACGGTCAAACTTCCATGGTACCCTACAAAGGGTTGATCTTCAGTGTCAATAAATTGCCACTTCAACTGTTTTTTTTTTTTCACTCCTTTACATGAGTGTCCTTCTGTCTAGAACTGAGAACTCTCCCCATCTCAATAATGTCTTCTCTGTCTGAAGTTTTACCTTTCCAAGCTTTCATGGCTTTTGTCTACACACTTTCTAATAGCTGGTTCCTCAGAACTTTGAGCCAAGATTATGCAAGTTGTGTGTTGTATCACACAAAGCTGAACCCCTGCAGGGGAGGCTACAGCTTCCCAAATGCCAAGGAAGTGTCTTTCTGTTGCTTCTCAGGAAAGTTTGGGCATGTTTCTGGCTTTCCTCAGAGCAATCCCTTTCTGCACTGTCATTGCAAGTCACTTGGCTCATTGTTTCCTGGCTTTTCCCATGGAGTTCACCTGCTGCTCTCAGGAGAGACAAGATCTTTCCTCCCTCTGGACATTTCTGCCTGACCCAGTGTCCAAGGTACACAGCCAGCCTTGTTCTCTACTTCCTACCTCTACCTTTTTCTATATTAAAGCAGTACATGCAGTATTTGCCATTAATTCTGAACAAATGAATCAAACAGTTCTGCAGTCTGCCAGAGGTAAAAAGGTTTTTGACTGAGCTGTCTGCAAATAGATCTTTACGTTAGCTATATGCTTTGGCTCCTCAATGCTGTGCTGCCAGGCACCCCGGCAGCCATCCAGTAGGAGGTTGTATTACAGTTACATACAAAATGACTTCATCGTCGGGGGGTTTTTCATGGCTGTTGAGATCTTTGAGCAAATCAGTTGGGAGCAGAGACCCTGTTGGCAGTTCTGATTCACAAGCTGTATGGCTGTAGGAAGAGGAATGCTGAAATCTCCACTGGCAAAAAAAAAAAAATAATAAAAAAAAAAATGTAGTAAGTTAAAGATATCTTGGTGACCCTGTGTGGAAAGGAATGCATTTGACTTGCTAGTGTCAAAAACAGGTGTACTTGAAAACAAGGTTTTCCTTCTGAGTGGCAAAATCATAGGCAGGGACATTCTAGCAAACAAAACCTTAAGCCTTCACTGGCAAAAATGGATGCTAAAAAGTGTTGCCTTTTGTTAACTGTAATAAGTTACAAAGACGTTGGAAGCGAGGGGGTGTTCGTTAACAAGCAGGTTTGGGGCTGACCAGGAGCATCCTGCTGGGAACATGTTCCACAGGTAGCCGGGCAGCTGGTGATTTTCCAAAAGCTTGACCAGGAATCAGCAAAGAAGTTTCTGGGCTTGTAGCTTTAGGTTTGGCAAATAGATTTAAGGGACAATAGATACCACATTTACCTGGCCTTTAAGGTGGATTAGTCTACAGGAATTTAAAATAAGACATTAAATTAGAGGATCACTTTTGAGGTGAGTTTTTCTATGCAGTGGTATCAAGGAAGAAGGCTTTTGTAGGGTGCTACTTGGCATATTCAGCTGAAGCCAACAGACAAGTGTTTCATATTTAGGCAGAGAAATATTAGTGATTTGGGTAATAATTAAGTCAGTTCATTTCATTCCTACCTCTTTAGGTTTTCTGGAGTGGAGAAACAACTTTCAACTGCTTTTGCTTTCTAATAATGTAGCTCCTGTGGCATTGTTTGATGGGCTTCATTCATGTGTGTTGAAATTTCCTGGAGAGAAGTTGTAAGCATTCAAAAAATGTGCTTTCTCTGCCTCCAGGTTTTTCTGGTTATTTGACTTTTTCTTTAGTTGTAAAGGCTTTTGATAATAGAGTTGGCTGGATACTCTCAGGGAAAAGAAAAAAAATTCAAATAAAAATGTGATTTTGTTGAGCCCCAGATGTTTCATTTATAATGTCCCTGGTCTGAGCACTTGCCAAGCCCTGAGCTGGGTGCCAGGTGAAGAGTGCCTGGATTCCTGACAGGTTGTCCTAGGGGGGGACATGGATGCAGGGAGCTGCCAGGGCTTCAGACTTTGGTCCGTCTTCTGCTGGTGGAACCCAAGAGCCAGTGCTTCCTTTTGCTCCTCAGTGAAATTGTCATCTTTGCTCTGGTCATGAAAGCTGACAGAAACATCAATATCACTAAGTGGTTGCAGGGCCAGGGGAATTTAGCACATGTTTGTTTTTGGTCTGATTTGGACTGTAACTTGGAGTAAAACAAAATCGGCCATGAATGGAAACCCTGCTTCCCAGACAGCTCTTTTGTAGCCCTCAATTGCTGTAAATGAAGAAAAGAAAATTGGAGTCTCTTGTTCTGGAGGTATTTACACCCACTTCAACGTGATCTTCGAGAAGGCTGGTTAGAGTTTCATCACAGTTAATGCATTTAAGACTTAATGCAAATAGATATTAATATTTGTGACTGGTATTCACCAAAAAAAAAAAAGAAATCCCACAGGAAACTAATGACCAGAAGATTCAACTCAATCATCCTAATGTGCAGAGATCGATGTGGTGAAAATGACGTATTTCCTCTGTTTTAGCTGAGTACAGACTTTCAGGCTTTAACTGTCTAAACTCTGAGGTCCAGCTCAGTGACCAGTTGTACAAACTAGTGTAGGTATCACAGTGCCATTGGTCTTTTGCAGCTGATATGGTGAGGGTTAGAAATGCTGCCCTTTCCAGAGTAAGATGGAATTCCTCCCCCTCGGGCAGGTTAAAAAACATATTCCCTTTTCAGTGCTCAACAATTTGTGTTCTTCCTGTCCCAAATAGTCATGAGTTTTTTAACTTGCATTTATATTCTTAATTTGCCCATAATTGCTTTCAGGCATCACATCTGAGGCCAGCCTTCATTAATATGTTAATTGTGCAGGCCCTCCCAGTGGATTTTTTCCAAAGCTAAGAGTAAACAGAAAGGTTTATTCCCCAGCCCTTCCCCCAAGCCCTCTAAACAGAAAAATATTTAGATGAGATACTTGACTAGACTCCGATCTCCGTGATGATGGAGCACATTTATTTTGTGTTTCTGGATCTGCCCAAAATAGCTAATCAGAATCCCTCTGTCAGAACAGATCAGAGGCTTATAAGTTCAGGACAAAACTGGTTTGGGTTTGGGGTTTTTTTTAGGTGCTGTTTAGAACCACTATACATGTTTCCCCATGCCTATTCCACATGGATATTCTAAATGGATATATATATTAAAAAAAAAAAAAACCTGACATTATCAAAGCACTACAGGGAATTACCCACACACTTGCTGTTAATTAATGTGAGATGTGCAGAGGATTTGCCCACACTGCTTTGAAAATCTCAGCTAAAACATTTTAATGGTGAGTATTTTCAGGGAATGAAAAACAGAGGGTGCCCTGTAAAACTGGCTCCTTAGCTGTTTATTGCCTCACCCAGCTCTTGAGTTAGATTTATAGAAAGATCATTTACAGAAAAATCTTAGAGTTCATTTTAGAGTTGTCCTGAAGACAGCCCTAGAAGCTTTCCAGTTAGGAAGGATGGAGGATAAACACGAATTTATTTTTTTATAAAATAATTTACATTATTTGTTGGAATTAGGATTCTTCCAGCAATGTCTTAGTCACTGCTGGGACTGATGATAAACTGTGCAATGAAAAGCCAGTAGCAACGAGGGGCCAAAATAATTCACTGCCTATTCCTTTTTTTCTCTCTCTCTTCCTTTTATCCTGCCGGGGGTGGGGGCAGCTGTGACATTCCTGTAGGTTGGCTGCCTGAGTAGGGGTGTTAATTGTCAGCTATAATCGATGTGCTAAAGGCTTCCCGAGAAAAGTTTGTGCTTCAGTATCCCTTCATATCCTTCTCATCTTTTTCTGTAAAGTTTAACCCTTTGGGGGTTCCCCCTGCTGCTACCTTCTGCCCCAGGTCTCTCAGCCCTGCCCATGGTCTGTAACTGTCCTCTTCAGCTGCCCAGTGTGTCCTGCTTGGGCCAAAGCGAGCCTCTGACATACCATAAATTATTCATTTTGTAGGTACAGAAAGCAGAAATTAAATCAGGCCAAGAGGAATGCTGGCTCTTTCAGGACCCATTCCACTAAAGACTGAGGTGCCGACGTGAACAGGAAAACATGTGCAGATATTGCAGCAGATAGGGAGGACTCACATCTGGCTGCTTTTCCTTCAGTTTAAATATCATTTCACATGTATCCTCACACACCATCCTTAGCTATTCATGCTTATATTGCTCATCTTGCAGGTTACATGGATGCAAGATGGTCACAACAGGCATAAAAGAAAATCATTCTGGCAGCCAGAAAACAAGCAAAACAGATGCCTACCTCTGCTCATTCTCTAAGCTCTTGCAAACTCGCTCAGCCCATGGGGTTCTTTATTACAAGTCAGGATTCATTCCACAGCTGAAATTGTGACTTGGGTACCTCATCTTTCCTTCTCTGAAACTTGCTGACTTGTGCTTTCTGTCAATCCAGCTTTTCAGACCCATATGCTTTGCAGCCTGCACATGATGAGCATCTGCTCCTTTTCCATGCTGGCATGTGCAGTCGGTGTGACTGCCCAGCCTGCCTCTGTCTCTCAGGTGCTGTCGATGAGAAGCGGCGCCTTTATTTTTCATCTAAATATTTCTCCTGCTTCTAGTTACCTGGATCTTTCACGTGTCTGTATTATCTCCTTTCCAATACACGTGCCCGTTTGCAGAGTATTGATAAAAATTGATTTTTGTCCTGTGAGTAAATTGTACTCAGATGAAAGGAATTGCTCCTACAGGATGCATGAAGGCTTTTTGCAGAAGGCACCAGAGGACCGCTGAGAGGTATTTTTCATAGCTCTGAAGACTTTCATATAGGTTTGCTGAAGATAAGCCAGATGAGAAGGTGTTGTGGACTCCATTAACAGGGACTTGGGGACTTTACATCAGTGTGGTTCTTATTCTCTAAGCTGGCATGGCACTTACAGAAGTCTGTTTAGTCTGCAGCAAAATCCTTGTCTGAGGTAGTATTTCATTCTCAGCCTTCTCTCCATCCTTAGCCATCCTCCATAAATTACCTTCAGAGACCCTGGTTTTTTTTTTCATCAGGGCTTGATTGAACAGATGTATTTCTGTTTCAGTCCACTCTTTTCAGAGAGCAATAACTGCTTTTAGTAGTGAGGCAATGAGTGTAACTCTTCTTATTTTTATGAATGCATATAATGCGGAGACTATTTTTAGTAGTTTTCCTAGGAAAGTTAATTTTACTGCAATTCTGTTGATGCTTTCAAGCACAGTGAGTCACCCACTAGTACCCATCATAGTAAGTAGAGGTCAGGTTGCACAAAGGATCTCAGTGTCTGTGAAGCCTGTCTGGTAAGGTAGACTTTTTCCATCAGGATCTCTTCAGTTCCTAGCTTTTCCATACCTAAGGATGTATGCCAAGGTAACTGGATCAATTTAACAATTTGTTTTCCTGGAATCAGTGACAATATCTCTTTGTGTGGTTTCCAGCATTGCCCATCTATGTCTTGTTTAGCAGTTAACCTGCAAAACAGCTAGTAAACCAGAAAAAATATAGGTATGTGTCAGATTTGAGGACAAGGGAGGTAGTCCTCCCAGAACTAGTGCTGCACTGCCTTACTTTGTGACTAAATCCCATGGTCAAGGCTCACATACCCCTTGCTTCACAGTGTTCTGGTCAGAGCTCAAAGGATTGTCACACTCTGACACAGACGTGGCAATAATAGCTTCAACGAAATCTTAATTTCTACTCAGTGCATTAATATTTTCCATTTTTAAAGAAAACAATTCAATCCAAAAAGCATGTAAAAAACAGTGTTGCTGATATTTATAGCTGCTTCATTTCTTTGAAGTCCTTATTCTTACTAACCGATAACTGCAATTCAGTAGCAATATAGTTCCTGCCAGTAACCTTCTCCTAGGAAAAAGGATTTCAGTAAGCTCTATCACTCAGCATAGCCAACAGAAATATTTGATACTAAGAGCAGCGGAACTAGAAATCCACTTCAGATGTCCTTCAAACAGCTAGATGAGGAATTCAAGGGGATGTGGAATAGGAAACTCAGAAAATGGAGCTTGACTTTGATACTTACTTGGTGTGATAGAGTAATTTACTCTCCATATAGATCTTACTGTATAAGAAAAGGAGGGAAAAGGAAGCAGTAATGTGTCACCTTATCTAAATAAGGTACCTGTCATTCCTGAAATTCTGTTTAAACTATGATGGATGTTCTTATTCAACAAG
Source organism: Merops nubicus (assembly GCF_000691845.1). Classification (NCBI taxonomy): domain Eukaryota; kingdom Metazoa; phylum Chordata; class Aves; order Coraciiformes; family Meropidae; genus Merops; species Merops nubicus. The sequence continues at coordinate 100,828 of NW_008623675.1, forward strand.
GGAGATTTTTTCCCTATGGTGAAAGCCAATCCTTTCAAACAGAAAAGGACTATGATGAGACTGAATTTCCTGCTTATGGATGAGACTGAAACAATGCAGAAATAGCTGCAGAGCAGATGCCTTGGGATTCCCTTCTGACTACTTGCAATGTGTATAGCTGTAGAAAAGGACAGTGACTTGAATAGAAAACCAGCTGTGCTAATTGTCTGGCCAGAAACATCTGTATTCTTTGAAGTGATAACATACTCTCATGATGTGATGTGCTTATTTCCTAAGGAAATTTTGTTTTGACTTAATTTTGATCGACCAGTCTGTCATTCCTGAACTTAATCTCTTTGCTGCTTGTTTGTGGTTCTGATGTTAATGTTTTGCTAATTTTTAGCTGGAAATAGATCTGTGGTATTTTTTTTTTTCTTCCCCCTAAAGCAAATGCTTTTTTATATAGCTTTTTTTTTTGGACCACTGTTTTTAAAGCAATTAATCTGGCCACTGTATTGAGCTGTTCTTCAATCTAGAGGACAATTCTCCAAAATGTGTGGTGAACCTCTTCTGCATTAAAATCACCTGCTACGCTGTATATAGTATACAGTAAAATCAGTGCTCTCTATCTTAGACTTATATAAGTAGGTATAGTAACAAAAAAAACCAAATTTGTGTTATAGTAGTGTCATTAAAACTTACTTCAGCACAGTAAACAACATAAATTAGACCACGTCATACAAGTAGGGCCATCTGAGAAGGCTTGATGTAACAGTGGTATGCATGGGTGTTTTGGGAAGGTGGGGGGAAACAGGAATGAATATTGGCTGCCTGTGTCACAAATTGCTATTAGTTTCTGTGTTGTTTGTAACCTCAGCTGGGAAGCCAGAGACTAACCCAGCCACTGTAAAGCTGCAAAATAACTGAAAATCCATAACTCATTAGATACGTTAAGTCAGTGGAGCCAGGAGGGATGAGCCCATGCACACTACTAGCTGATCAACCTGTCATCATTCTTGAAAATATAATCTTTCCAACAGCTGTGGGGTTCCCTTTTTTGATGCATGGAGACATCTGTGCTATAGATATCCTTCAGAGTGGTGATTTTTAGGAATGGTGATTGAGAAGATGACTATATAGTCATGCACAAAAGAATTTTTTATGAACTTTGTGTATTCTTTTGTCCAAAGTAGCTGAGTACTGTACCTACTATGAGTTGGTATTACTTACAGAAAATAAAAATGAGCAAGGGTTTAGGCAACTCTTTCTTACAGCCCACCCACTGGAACCACAGGCTTCGTATAAAAATGAATGAGTTGCATTTATAGAAAGCTTATTGAAAGACCTCCCTAAACTGCTTTACTGTGCCTAATATATGCTGTTGCTCTCAGGAGTCAATTATGTTCTAGGGACACAGCAGGGTTTTGCAGGCTTGCCTAAGAGTCCCAAACCCTGCTCTGACCAAAAATACTGCGGAAGCAAGTTCATTTACACCTCTTCGATGTGCTGTTTCATTGTTTACACAGTATTTTCATCAAAGAGCATGCTGCTCATTAAGCACGGGAGAACCTGACAGACACTAGCTGGAACACTTGCCATCAAATTTAGCCCAAGCCTATCTGACATCTCAGCAGGGGAAGTGGAGAGCTGTGATTTTGAGACGGGCGGTTCGCAGTCTCTAATCTCAAGCATACGGCACTGCAAAGAGCTGCTCCTGCATAATGCAATCCATGCCATCGGGTGTTGTACATTTAAATCATAGATCTGTACTTCTTGGACCCTTTTTTTTCTTAAATCATCTTCCTCGCACACTGACGTTTTAAGTGTTCTGTGTTTGGTGCCACTAGATTATGACATTTTGATGTTCAGTTAGAAATCCAAAATAGCAATTAGGGAATTACAAATGGCAGAAATCTTGCCATTTAGCTATTAATTATATCCTTTATTGTAGCAACTAGTAAATGATTATACAAAAATGTCTCTTAAATGTAATGTGCAAAACCTCGTTATAATTAGGGTATTCCTGAGATGTCAGTCCCTGCTCAGTGGAACTGACTTATCTGGAGAGCCTGCTGAAGATGACAGTGTTTCCACGTGAAGAACAGTGCTCAAGAGAAAGAGAAATGTGTGTGTGATTATAACCTGGAGTCTTAGATATCGACTTGGGCTCTGGGAGATGTTGAAATTCTTGCCTGATCCAGGGCATAATGTGTCATCCTGGATTGCTGCAAGTCAAGCAAGTCTCATTCATATTACCTTTTGTGAAGAGATTTATGAAAGTGGAAATATTTTGGCTTTGATGGAATAGGATATTTCAGCAAAAGCTTTCCAAGCGTGTCATGGAACGTCACCTCGGGAGCAGTGCTTGCTTTGCAGCCACGGCACGGTAGGACTGCAGCAGACGTAATGCTTTGCAATGTTGATAGGCTAATAAGAACTTTCCTTTTAGTCCTGTTTGCTACACTGAAATTATTCTGACATCATTTTGCACCTACCCTACCTTGATGTTCATGTTATGACTGACAACACTGCAAAAGTGCAAATAAAATTCCCAAGTAACGCTGGGTTCAAAGGTGAAGTCCCTTGGGGAACACCTGCTTGCTGGCATGCTCTTGGAAGGAGAACTCTTGTTTTCAAGAGGGAAAAACAATAATATAGTAAAGGAGGCTTAGGAAATTACTAGGAATCACAGCCTACTTTGGATTTCCAGCCAAACACACTGCTTGTGCCAGGCTCCATAGACACCACTAGTTTAGATTAGGTTAACTCTTCCAGAATAAAAAACACTGAAAATGATGTTACACAGATATTGAATCTTTACCATCAGTTACATTCTACGGGTCCTCTGTTGTTTTGTGCAACTTGCTAACAAGTTACTTGCAGTCTAGTAACAGATCTTGTACACAACACCCACCAGTGGCTGGAGCACATCTGATTTGTCTTCCTCCCTTAGGAATTTTAATCGTGTGCTCCATGATGAAATTGGCTTTTTTAGTTGCAGCCACTGTAGCTATATGCTGTAGTACCATATGCACCTAATATAAAACAATTAGTAAAAGTACAAGTGGATCTACAGACAGTTTATTCTGTTACATAATGTTTGTAAGTGCAGCTCTGAATTTCTGAATGTAGCATAATGGACACATAATGAATTACGCTGAAATAGAGAGGAAAAAAAACAAACAAACAAACAAACAAACTTTACCTTTAAAATAAGAGCTCCTGACCACCTTTGTAGCAAAACTAGCTGGGAAATAGAAAAAGAGACAGCTTGAGGGGTACGTTTTCAGTCAGCTTGAAATGCTGTTTTACCCTTGTAATTTACTGTCAGGCAGTACATGGATTTTAAATGAATACTTTGGTAAAAACTGAAAAGATGTTAAAAAGTGAAATGAATTCATAGTGCTCTGAAGAAGAATTGGAGAATAGAGGTCATTCTGATTATTTTGAAAAGGTCTGTATCTCTCAGTTCTGATGACAATAATGGCAATAATATAATGGAAGCTGGGAAAAAACAGTTGGAGAGCTCTGAAATAAAGCTCTTTACAGGGGCCATGCTTTTCCCTGGGGTCAGTTACCAAGGATACTGGGAATATTTTCTGGGTTGTGTTGGGATAATAGAATAAGGAGTTACACTTGTAATAAACTGTTGAAAGCAGCATATTGTGAGGCACTGGCTGACTCCCTGTGTGACCATGTCTTACTGGAGTCCTGCACTGGGTGCAGCTCTGGGTGATTTGACCTGCTCAGGTTCTGTTTAATGTATGGTTCAATGTCAAGTTTAAGAATGTTATAAAGCTGAAAGCACGAGAGAGAAAAGATTTGTGTATTTGTATCTCAAGGTTCTCTGATAAGGAATAATGTTATTGCTTGACTGTGTTTTTCAGAATTTATAGGTTGCAAAAGTAACAGAATCATATATGGTCCAAATTACTCTTGAATGAACTTAAAAAAAGTACTCTTAAGTATGATTTAGGAGTCATTTAATTGAATCAAGATGCTCTAGTGATAATTGGAGATGTGTGATTTGACTAGCATTCCTTAAAATGCTTGAATTACTTAGGGAAATTGAAATTGCCTTAAACATTTTAAAAGGTTACATTATGAGTCTTAGAGAAAAGTAACACTGAGTGAGTAGAGGTAAGTATTGGAGGAAACCATCCAGAACGTTTGGATTTGCTTCTAAAGGCTCTCCTCTGTCCTGTAATGTTTTTGAGCAAATAAATAGGCTCTGGATTAATTCAAGTCAAGTGATTGGGATGTTTTTCTAAGTCCTAATTGAGTGTTATCCTCAGTGTCAATATTTAAAAAAAAAAAAAAAAATTTAGGAAGAAAGGGGGGAGAAGGAGCAGAACAACTAAAGTTCTAAACAAGGAAGAACTATTAGAAAGACAGAAGAAAAGCTTCTAGCAAAAAAAAAAAAAGGAATTATAAATCTTCTAAAAATTAGGAAGCAATTAAAAAATAAGTATTCTATACTGTTGAGCCGGACCATGCTCACCTACTAAGGAAAATTTAATAGGAATGTTAAAAGATTATTTTTTTTATTTTAATTCATTTTTAAAAGTCCAAAAATTATAGCTCCATTAAAGAGCAGCACAAGAAACAAGCTTTATTGGTACACACACTGCATAGATAATCCCAAACTCTGAGGAATAAGGAAGAAAGATTTTCAGTATGGTTACTGCCATTTACTTTAAAATGAACTCTTGCTCAGACCTAGTTATTTTTATAGCAAGTTGTGATCATAAGAACCTCCCATTTAACAGCAGATAGCCCCACATGAACTGTAGAGGGATGCACATCCCATACCTACCTCAGCCTGATCTGTTTTCTGTAGTTCAGTGAAAATCCTGGAACAGGAGCTTTATCTCTCTTCCAGAGTGTTACTTACCATTAGCTAGGACAACACTTAAAACAGAAACCCAAATACATAAATTATATCTACAAAATGACCAGAGTTGTCAGCCTGAAGTAAATTACTCCTTAGTGGCCAAGAACAGAGGTCAGTCAGACTCTGGGACTCAAAAGGTTATCTACTAAACCAGGACCAGTTATCAAGACTTCTTGAGCATTCAGAAGTTTTAGTTACATAAAAAATATAAATATTTCTATTTTTACTTTGTATTCCAAGAAATCACCTCCTCCCACTCTGCCTTCAGGAAAATCTGGTTTTATTAGTGCTGTCCTGCACAAAGGCATTTTTATTTCCCTGGCTGTGCTGTGTAGTGCTTTCTCCATTCTTCAAAACCTAACGTGAATGTGAGGCTATTAGTGAGGGATTAGAGTCTACAGCTCAGAGTCTTTCATGTAACAAGTAAAATAACAAACCCTTAAGGAAAAATGTGCAAGAAAGGGGAGTTCTGTCTCCCTTTATGGTAACACCGATCTGCAGCAACTGGTTTGAACTACACTGTGCAAGGGGTGTTGCAAGCTTCTTAAAAGGCCTGAAATTCTCTCCTCCTCATGGTGGAAAAAAAAAGAAAATCAAAACCCTGACAATACACATGTATCAAAAGCTGTCAGACTTTTCAAGTTAGGCCTGCATTGCTCCATTCCCTTGGTGCTTTCCAAAGTACTTGCTTCTCAGACATTGATTTGTTTCAGATCATGGAAGTTCAGGATCTTTTTTGGGTGGAAAAAAGCATCTCCTAACTTTCTGCAAGCATGTCTGATTAATAATTGTCTCAGTTAATTTGACTTTTGTAAGGCATTTATAGAAATTTCAAGTTTGCTGTGTTTGCCTCGGTGGCTCTATATTTGAGCAAAACACCCAATTCTGGAGTACAAAATTCTAAACTTTCTATTAAACAAAGTTTCATATCTGAAAGCTCTGTTTCTGAGAGTGATACTCTCACAGTCGTGCCACATACAGATCCACAACTGATCATCCAAGTTTTTAAAAGCATTTTTCAACATCTTTTAACCATTATTTTTCATAGGCCAAAGCACTGCGTATATCCTGGACTTAACCTTTAAAATTCTTAACAGTCAAATTATTATTATTATCTATTATTGTCTACCTTTATCACCCCTGGTATGTCATATCTTGTAAATAGAGATTTTATATTGGAAATTAAATGTTTAGCAATTTTATTCTCTAATAAAGTTATAATGATAGACATTGGAATTGGTGATTTGGAACAAAAATTCAACTTGTTTTCTAGTATATAAAAATTCTTCACTATTTTGGAGGGGTTTCAAGCTGAAGTTTCTTCAACTGTATTTTAAAGTACAGTATCAGATATTAGTCATAATTCTTTTTCCTGTTCTATTTTTATATACATGCCAGAAGTCAATAATACTATTTTTACAACATATATTAACTCATTGAGAACTCTTCTTCCCTTTTACGTATTTTCATGGACAGTGCACATCCTATTTGTTCACTATCTGCAATGTTACAGTCTGTTATATATCTTAAAATACGTGGCTGCACAGCAAAGGAGGAAGCCACCAGTTTTCCCAGTTCTGGCTGGTGTACTGGGTCATGAAGACCTTCTGGAGGGAGTGCTCAGTTGCTTTCAGCAATGGAAAAGCTCAGCCAGGAGAGGTTTTCCAGACAAAGCTGGGCAAAGAGAGAAGGGAGAGCATCTGCAGCATAACCAAAGATTTGGAAACTGTTAAAAACAGGGAGCAGAAATACCACAGCAGGCTTCAGAGCAGATGGAAAAAAAAGTCTTTTTCCCTGTGCAGAGCAGACAGATCTACCTTTCTTTTAAAAATGTTCTGCTTGTCTTGTAGACTTTTGCAGAACGGATGTATTGCTTGCCTCTACTGCAGGTGTCCAAAGGCCAGACACTTCTCAGGTCTTCATTTCCTTGTATTGCTCTTGCCCCAAATTCAGTCTGGTTTCATTACGCAGATTTCTCCGCAGCACTTGTACTATTTTTTTTTCTCTTCTGTGTCACCCTGTGTTCCTGTTTTTGCTAACCCAGACTAATGTTGCATTCTGTTGTTTAGTTTTCAAAATTTACAATCTGGTCCACTTTCATTCTAGTTTGTTGTTTGTTGGTGTGCTGATTATTTTGGTTTTGTTTGGTGGTTTGGGTTTTTTTTTACATTTTAATAGCTTTCTATAACTTTAAGTTGTCAAGTGATCTTTTTCAGTTATGAGCCTTTGATCCCCTTTACCATCTGGCCTTGGATGAGCAATTCCACAAACGGCTTAAAACAACATGTTTTCCTCAGCATAAACAAGTCTATTGAATTTCCTTGTTCTTGTTTTTTCATATGAAGCAGATAATTTTCAGAAGATATATTATTTTTAGGAGTGTAACATTCCATAAATTTCTGTAAACAATAATTCAATCTTTAACTGATGGCTCAATCTTCATCTGGTAACTGAATTGGTGTTTCTCACTTATCCTTTTAAATATATTGCTCAAAGTCAGTGCCCATAACATGCAAGATAAAAATAAACTGGTATTTTTTCCTTACTTTCCATTTCAGGAGCTCAATTTTCCTTTATATAAAATCTATGCTTGAACTTCTTTCATTGACTTGCTGTGTTTCTGGACAGTTTGTTTTTCTTTGAGTTCTCCATTCACCTTCATTTCTAACATGCTGTTTCTCTCCTAGTTTTCATACCAGCTGTAGTTTGAGTTTTCAACTAATGAAAAGGATGAGTTTGGGTGACTGATTTTGATGAATCTTTGCTATAACTGATATATTTCAACAGAGAAAAGCTCTTACAAAGGGAAAATGTTCATACCTCCTCTAACTTCTAACATCAATCTCTAGTAAACACATGGTTTGAACCAAGACTCATGTCTCTTCAAAAGTGTTTGTCCTGCTCCCGTTAAAGCCAATGGCAAAACTCCTATTGATGTCACTCTTGTATGAGACGAGGTAATCCACTTTTGCTCAGCAATTCTATTTCTTCTCTAACAATGTGCCACTAAGCAGGATGAAGTTCTGCACTTGTGGCCATGTTTTCATTTAAACAGCAAACCAACTTCCCCTCCCCAAACTATTCACTGAGACAAGGACATCAGCCTTTGCCTTGAAGTACCTCCAGTTTTTAAAAGGATACTGGAGGACATAATCCCAGCAATGTTACAGCCCTTTGTGTTAGGCCAGGTTATCTCACTCAAGCTATTCTTGAAGGTTATTGTTTGGGATACCTGGCTTTTGGGATTAAGTCCTAGAATATTTTGTTACAAGGAGGCTGTAAACATGTAGAACCAAAATCTTTCATGACCTGAACAAAGGGCAGAGCATACAAACAGAAAAAGCTTTCAGAGTACTTAAGAACTGTATTGCAAGAAGAGTGAGTATAATCCTGGCAGACTATCTGCCTTTTACTCAGTATTTATACACAAGCTTTCATATGAATTATGAGACCAAAAGAGAACTGTCATGATTCAGTTTAACTCTCTGACTACCTGGAACTTTTAAAAATCTATTTTAGTTTTGCTATTTGCATATGTTTAATGTCATCTGTAGGTCTCAAACGATTTTCTTTGAAAATCCAACACAGAGTAGATGTTCACTTTCCCATGTGTCACTGCTCTCTTTCTGTGAGATCTCAACTATCTGCTTGGTAAGCAGATGCTAGCATGTGGTTTTAAAAGTCCCTTACTTGCAGCCTCCTAAATTTGTCTGCCCATGAACTATGACACCACTTCCAGCTCAATGATGTTACATGTTGTAGTCTTACAGTCTAGTTGGGTATTCAGCCTTTTTGATGAAAATCCAAAAATTTTGTCAGAAGTCAGACACCATTCATATGTATTTAGGTGGAAAACAGAATGGATTTATTCTATACAAAGAAAATAGTACCAAAATGTTTTCTGCTTATCCTTATACAAGCCTAAAGCTGAAGTCTTGGGGGAGGGAAACATTCTAGGGTTTGGTTTTTGTTTGTTTGTTTGTTTGTTTTCTTTTCAAACTTGAACCATTTACCAAAAATGTTAGTGCCTCTTGGAGTTCTACAGCATTGAGTCAAGTGTGCAATTGGCAGTTATATTTCTTGGTCTCCAACTACCATTTAGTGTTCACACATGAGAACAGGAGGCAACAAAATCTGTTGCCCTACTGGATCCATCTGGGAAGTAAAGTGTCTCTAGATTTCTAGGCTGTGACAGGCAAAGTTTGGATGCAGAATAGGTGCTGGACGGAAGGAGATTTAAATTGCAGTGTTATGTGAGAAGGAGTGTGTACATATTGAAATACAGCCATGAACTTCAACTCAGGGACTATTCATGGGAAAATTTGTGTACTAAAGGTTTCCAATAAACATAGTAGATAAATTTAAATGAAAGAACAATAAATGTTTATTTTCTAAAATTTCAGAGGAAATAATTCTTGGCCAAGTTTATTTTTTGTAGCCAGATACAAAGGGTTTATTCAAAAAATATTTAATTGAATTTTAAAAATATGTGGGTTTTTTCTTCAGCTATTTAAAATTTTAAAAAATAAGAGTATTATTTTTTAGTTGTTAAGAAATAATTATTTCTTAAGAAAAGTGTTGTTTCTTAAAATAATTGGCAACTTTGAGCAAATTCCAGATTGATACATGGATCTCAAATCCTTGTCTCATTCTGCTTGGGAACCTTTTACCAAGCTTGGAGATTTCAGAGCAAGATCATATGCACTCAAAAACTTTGAATGTGCAATTTCTCTACAGTACAGAGTTGTGGCCTGAACCAAACCACTTGTCCAGTTGAGCATCACCATGGTCTGATTCCTGGTGTCATCATCTGATGAATCCCTGTTAGCCACACAGCCTTGAACCCAAAGGGGAAGGGCCAGCAAGGCCCGTGGCCTCTTGGAAAGGACTAATCCTTCTCCTGCAGCTTCTTTCTTCTCCCTCTCTGCTGCTTCTCTTAGGGTTTTATTACCTCATTATATCAGTGCTCATTTCCTGGAATTCTTTATGATTTCTTCATGGTGAACTTTTTATAACTGATATCATCCCAGTAGCATCCCCTGCTTGCTCTTGCTTTGCTCCTGCTTTCCTGACTTTCATGGCTTACTGGTCATAGGTGTGTTCTTTCTTACAGACTAAGATGAGAATCAAAATCTGCAACTTATCCTTAATTTCTTTCAGTAAAGGTTGGCTCTGGAGTCACACGTGAGCCAGCAAAATCTGTTGTAGCTCTGGAGTGGTGAAATGCTGGGGTTTGAACCCTGAGCCCCAAATTAAGGTTGACATACGGGTGCTTCCCACAGCCCTCCATACAGAGGGGCTGAGTTTGCCTTATAGCTCCCCCCCAGGGTGTGGCCGGCCCTGCAGGGAGAGCCAGAAGGGGAATGAGCCCCAGGGGTCCTGCATTGAGTTGACAAAGGTCAGGTGTCTGCTTGGGGATAAAAGCTGGGACCACTGGCAGGGAGTCAGGAGTGTCTGTCATGGGAGTGCACTCCCCAGAGCTTCCTGGTTCAGGGCAGCCCTCCTGACTCTCCCTGGAGCTGGGCCCTGGTCTGTTTAGACCTTTGCGAGCACGGCTCGATCGGGTGAGAGTTGCCATGTGGGCACCTTTTTCTCATGTGTTTAACTGGCTGGTCTGGCTGTTTCCCCTGCCAACTGTGGGCAACCTCGGGTCTCTGTTTGTACCCCCTGTTGTGGGCCGGGTCATGTCGTTTGTGGGATCCTTGGGGGCGGCGCTGATCATGTCTGAGCTTGTTGACCTGTTTGTACCCCCGGCGGTCATTCATATAGTAACATTTCTGTCTACAATACAGTCTGCATATTGGTTCATCTCCCTGCTGGTGTTATCATTTTTGTTGGGCCTGGTCATTGGCAAAACAAGTGGTAGCCACAGAGATGTCCTTCCTCCTCCTGCACTGGAAGGCTCAGAGTATGTTCTCTACAGTAGAGCCAAAGGTCCTTGTTTGTTGAGTCTTTCAAATTCTGCCCAATGAATGCTGTCAAAACAGTATTTCATTCAACAAAATACTGTGGAAATAATCTGTGATGTTTAGAAAAATGAGTTTCTAAATTCAGGTTATAATCATGTGTGTCCTTTAAAAGATTACTTCAAGTGTTTCTGGAATCTGCTAAAACAGAGAAAGAGAGATGTGAAATAGAGTGGTAACAGCAAAATTTTGAGCAAAAAGTACAGATTTCACAGAGCAAGCTGTACAGCCAGCCTGATTCTTCCCAGCACCATTTGGTTTTGCTGTTTGCCTCTCTTCTCCTCTCTTTCTGGAGGATCAAGAGTTCTTCATTGTTTTCCTGTGCCTGCCATCTCCCATCTCCTTGTCTTAATAACCCCTTCTCAGTTATTAATACTTTCAGAGTCTTTTTAGTTTTCTTTTTTCCTTATTTCTCACACAAAGTTATGGTACATCTTTCACACCTGTATTTCTCTGTTTTCTGCATCTCTCTGAACTCTGTACATCACTTTTTTTTCTTTATCTCTGATCTCTCAGCAATAGCCTGAGATTTTGTTTTTTCTTTCATTCTCCTCATCAGTTCCCTGTGGAGTTCAGGTTTTCCTCATCTCCACCCCTTTCTATTCTACCAGGGTTTTTTTTCATAGGACTCCTTTTATGTTTCAATGTGTCCTATGAGACCATGTCCCTGTGTTAGAAGATTTCAATAGGCTCAGGATTATTCAATTTGACCCATGTTAGATGATGGCCTCTACACTGCCAGTTTCCTTGTCCTTTTTTCTCCCTTTTAAGCATCCAAAGGCACCCCCAGCAATATTGCTGATTGTTACAGATTAAGCTATTTCTCCTGGTGTCCTTTCTTCCTCCTCTTTTACTGACCATGGTCTACAGGAGATGCACAGTATACTGGGTTGTTGTCCACTACTCAGGGATGCTGCTTTGGTAGTGCACACTGGAACAAGCAATCAAACCAGGTCAGTAGCCACAACAGTTTTTGAAGTTCAGTGTGAGTGAGTGATGTTTGACTGTGATGGCTTAAAATAAGTGCTACAGGCTCTCCAATGATTAGTATTCTACAGGTTGTGCCTATTTGTGGAGAAAAGACCAAGGAAATTAACACTTTACCTTTCCAGTTGTATGTTTTTTCTATACCAGCAGTTGTCTTTTTGTGTAGCTCAAGATAAAACAATTAACTTTGACTGTCTTCATTTGGTGCCTCTTCCTGGCACATCTGGGAACATCAATACTGTGTAGTCGTAAAAAATGCCTTGAAGTTTTGTTGACTTCAGCATCTTTTTAAGCTATCAGTGGAAGTTAGTGCACTGCAGATATATTTTTCAATGCTGACTGTTCCCAGATCTTCAGGAAATAAAAGGACTGTTTCTCCAAAAACACACATACAATGTATCAAGTAATTTAATTCATAATTTTAGAAGATGCAGAAACTAGCATGTTTCTATTTCAATATCTAATGCATCTATGTCATTCTGGCTTGAGTTTCTTTACATATTTCAAATGTTTTAGTAGCAGATTCCTCCAAAGAATCAAAGTGTTGAAAGCAGAACTTCAAATTTATTCATGTGTGATCGAGATCAAAGCTAAAGTTTGGTGACACAAGCCTCATGTCACCTTTTTGTAGCCCCAGCTGTCTGCTCTGAGATGTTAGAATATGCAGATATCACTGTGAATATTGTTAATAGTTTACTAGTATCCAGTAAATGTACTGCTACAAAATGGGTGTTTGCTAACTGCTGCTTCCTTCTCCTCAGCTAATTACTACTAGCTAACATAGTTGGAAGGACTATTGACTGTGCAGGTAATTAGCTGCTGTAAAAGTAGGAGAGAAGGCAGCTAGCAGGTTTTTAGATAGGTTTCCGTGGTAAAATGTTCTTTCTTATTGTCTTTTGTGTGAAGGACAGGCATCTGACTGATCCAGGTTAAAACTCTTCAGAGACTGCTGGGCAGTGGTGTGTGTAGGTAATTATTTGACAGCTAGTGAAGTGGCAGATGCATGCAGGTAAAATCAAAGAACAAAGGGTTGTTTGAAGGCTTGCTTTTTTGCTAGTTTTTAATATAGGTCGTTTCACACCTTGTGTTTGCAGTGAACCCCACAAATAGTCAAATTACTGCAGATTATCTCAGCTTTTCTATATAGAGAAATATGAGGAGCTTGACCTGGCAGAAGACAAGAGGCTTTTAAAGCCCTTCCTGTTACTCAGCTGGTGAAGGGAAGCTGTGTCCTAACTGCAGGAAGAGTTGGGAGAAGCAGAGCATTTTGACCTCCCAGGGTTAGGAGAGCCTGGGTATGGTTCTCAACCATGTAAATGCCATCCCACTCACATTTTCTTAGCTGTAATTTTAAAAGCCAGGTAGCGTGACTGAAATAATTTTGATCCTAATTTGTGATCTTTGTCAGTCCCTTTTATGTGGGAGCAGCAGTTACTATCTGTTTGAGAGCTGTGCTGAAATGGGACAGCTCACAGTTGTTCTCTCTGTGCTATGAAACCCTTCTACAAGACCTTTTGTAGAAATGAACCTAACCTGATCTCATTTTAATATATCAGAATTCATGCATAATCAGAAGTGTAAATCTTGAGTATTAGCTATGGGGGTCTTTCAAATTAGTGCTGATGTGGTGGAGTAGAGCATTTTCCTAATTCTATATTATAGATCACTTTAGTCATGCACCAATCTATATAAAATATAACTCATTTAGCTTTATCTATTTTAAAGGCTTTTACACTAGGCAGCCACCATAGTAGGTTAAATAGGTGCTGGTCACACTAGTTTAATGAATCAAACGTGAAAGCCATTCCTTCTCACTTTTGGCCATTTGGAAAAGGTTCTGTTCTGCTGCAGTAATGGAATGGTAGGATCCATGTCATATAATTTTATAAGTGTAATACTCATGGGTATATCAGCTAATATGAAAAGCAGGAAAAAAAAAAAAAAGAGTTAGAAATAAGACCACAAGCCAAATAGCTAATCATTCTAATTCCTCATGGAATGGTATCACTTTAATTGAAAGACATGACAATAAAAATGAAAAATATTAAATCATTTAATCAAAAAATGGTGTAATTCATGTGTCCTATCCTTTATATTCTGTTCTTTACTTGAACAGAGTAGCACAGATTGGTTACCAACCTGTCTAATTTTTTGGACAATTTTGTTACTTATCTGTTGTAAGCTCTTAGAGATGTTGTACCCTTGCTCAGGTAAGAGGGGAGCATTCTCTTGGCTTTTAGGGAAAAAGCCTGCAGTTATAGAAAACGCTGAAATAAAGGGAAACCTTTTCCCTCCATTCTCTCTACTACTGGCTCCAAAGCAGTTTTGACCTCAGCCAAGCAAAAAGTGCCCAATCCATTCTGCAGCAGATCCTTTAGCACTTGCTAGACTCATGCTGGGGAGAGGGGAAAAGGATGGGGCATTCAGGAGCAAGCTGTGAAAACAGAGCACCTCGTTCCCCTAGGAAAGAGCTGGCTGCTGTAGCTACAAGAGCTCCCAGCAGCACAGTGCTCAGCTCCTCCCCCGGCAGCAGAGGCTTCAAGCAGGGCTGAGCATCAGCTGCTCTGGCCCCAGCACAAGATCCACATCTCCTTTGCAGTCTGCTACGTCTGGTGGTGCTCTAGGTTGGTGCCTCACTAGAGGTAGCTCTGATGTAGATCCAGGTGGATAAGTTGGGACATCCATCCAAGCAGGAGATGTGCACTGCACCCCAGAGGAAGGACAGTTCTGCCTTTTTGAGGTATGAGTTTTGTCATGTTTCAGAAGGTCAGTCTGTACCACTCCAATTTTTGTATGTTCCCTCACACAAAAAGTCAGTGCCCAAACCCTCACATCAGTGCTCAACCTACTGATGAAAGAAAATATTTGTCCCTTTGGATTGGGGTGTTAGTCTGGCTGCAGTTCTAGGCAAGTTTAATCCCTTTAAAGTACAAAGAAGAAATCTTCACAGTTGGACTTCAAGTGAATCTTAATACTTGTTAGTTGAATATGTTCTCTCACAAGTTGTCTCTGTCAGGTTCTCTATGCCCTAGAAATGCATTTTGTGTTGCCACTGGCAATTACCCTGGGCCTGGAAGAGGCACATGTATAGAGGTATTCTTCTATGCACCTCTAAATCAGCAAGATACTGGTCATTGTACCACTCTTATTTCTAAAATTCACATTTCCTTTTACATGATCTCATATACAATTTAATTTCCCGTACCAAAAAAGGGAAAAATCATAAACACCAAGATATTACATAGAGTTCCCAGTGTTAATAATTAAAAGAAAACTGTAGTGAGGAAAAAAAAGTGTTCCAACAATAACACTTCCTTACAAAGAAAAGCAAATCAGAAAATGTTTTCAAGTGTATGATATATAATAAAAATAATTAATGGCCAAAGATGAGAGTGTTACCCTCAATCTCACAAGAGTGTATAAGTACCAAAAAAAATATTGGTAACATTTGGTAATCATACTACATGAAGTTTTTTCAGCAGAAGCTTACACTCTAAATGACTTGAATAAATTGATTATTTTAAAGATAATTCCATCAGTTATGCGGGGACCAAAATTTGGTAAGTATTCTTTAAAGCTAATTTAAATTTATTTCCAAACACATGCTGGCTCTTTTATGTGATGTAGGTTGTGCATCTGAATTCTACTACTAGATCCTTCTTGTCAGACCTCCCCTTTGGACACCCTCCAGGATCAGCTGGAGAGCATATCTGGTCCAACAGTTTCCAACAAGGTATTTCCCCTATTCCTCCAAGTCCTTTACTACTGCAAAGTAGGATTTTTGTCCTTAAAATGGTTCTTATTATTCTTATCCAGTGAATAGAGACCCAGGGATCAGGAGAGCTACACTATATCATTGAACTCAGTATTTTTTCTTTTCCTGTCTAGAGCGTTGAACACTGTAAGCTTCTGTGTGCATCTGAAAAGTACTTGGGACTGTTTATCCCTGAGAGGATATCAATTTTATTGCAATTTTTTGCTACCTGGAGTTCTATAGGAACTCTAATCATGAAGGAATGGTAATTGCTAATTTGATGACTACAAGGCTTTATTCCTAAGCAAAGTGGGAAAAAAAGGAAATTGTTGCCAAGTACCTGTTGTCCTCTGCCAAATTTTCACTGTGTAGCAATATTTTACAATCGTCACCCAAGTACCAGGTGTCAGACTTTTATAGCAAAGCCAGAATTTCTGGGTGTGTGGTGTCTAGGTACTTAGTAAGCTAATTGAATGTTAAATAGCTTAAGTTATGAGTAATGACGTGTGCAGCCTATGCAAGGCGGGATAGTTCAATGAAAATAGGATAGCTTCAAAGTGAAAAACCTGATTTATTCTGTTCAAAATTAGTTTGGATTGAAATTTCTCTCAGAACAAAAAATAGAAATGCATGTGTAAGATGTGAATCTGTTAAGGCCAGAGTTCATCTTTGCTTTTATCTGAAAACCTAAGAGTAGATGTGATGGGAATTCCTCAGGACCAAGGCCATACCTGTATCACGTACTCTCTTCCCAGACTCTGCCTCCCACAGTGCACTGAAGTCAGGATACTCAATCTTAAAACAGAGGGAGTAAGAGCTGCAATGGAAGTGGGATTGAAAATACATATAAATTATTGTAATTCACAATAACTGATCACATGGCTGAAGAGAAGAATTATCTGAAATTAACAGTCTAAACTAAACCTGACAATTCCAAGTAAGCGTTTTCTTGAAAAACTTTGTCCTGAATCCTCCAAATTGTGAATCTTCCTTTTAGGATGGGACTATCAAAGTATTCCCACTGTAGCAAGCTTAGAATTTAGATCCACTGTCTTACCTACATGCACTGTAAGATGTTCTTATTAAGTTTCTGTTGTGTAGTGATTGTAATTGTGACTTATTAATTAGGATGGCTTTATTCTCCTTCTGGTTCCAGCACTGACTTACTAAATCACTTCATGCAAATCGTTCACTATTCACCTCAGTCTAGAAATTCTGGAGTCAGGCAAAAGCACCTATTTAGAATGCTGTTGTATTAGAGGAAAGATGTATGTTGTTCAGTTGTAGCTTTTTGTGTTTGTGTGTAGCTGATGCCTGCAGCACTTTGGAGTCAGTGTCTCCTTCGCATAGTGTGGCAAAGAAGAAATAAAATAGGGTCAGACACTGCTTCTTCTTGAAATGTCCTTCTCACCACCTTGGCTTTAGCCTGCTGACCAAAATCATCTGCAAAGCATGAGTCTTACAGTGATACCAAAAAAAAAAGAGCCAGTGCAGGTGCACAAACATGTAAGAGTAGAGATCCTAATCAGTCAGGAGGCAGACAGATCTGACATTTGCTGAGCACATCCCTATATTTTATTGAGTTGTCATGCCTTGTTGCATACTTAATGAGGATGAGCCCCTCTACACACCAGCTCCACATTACAAATGTTGTTGTGCTGGGACTGTCAGCTGCAAATAGCTTGTGGCAATACATCTTCCATGCAGCAAATAAACATATACAACATTATAGCACACCCATGTTATTGCCACAACTGTAAACAACTAATAAAAGGAAAGTATTTACTGTGCCTTACAGACATTCACTCTAGTAATATTTTTTCCATTTTCAAGCCTATTGACTTTATGGAGCATTTGGCATTAGTTCATTGTACTGTTGCTGCTTATCGTGTCATCACTTAAACAAAAGCATGCTATGCACCTGCACATGTGGCAGGCCACACAGAGCAGGATATTTCTGTGACCAGCAGGTATGTTGTGTGTAACCTTGGAGACTGGGGAAGTATTTGCATGCTCAGAGTAGTCATTGACCTCAAGAAAACTGAAGAAATCCTGCTGGTAGGACACTGGTGCCATCAGGTTGCTTCTGGTAGCATCTGGGCATCCTGGTCTCCAAACTGGTGAAA
>NW_008623676.1:0-237 GCF_000691845.1 Merops nubicus
TTTTTACCCAGGGGAAATCTAAATGGTGAGGGATTAATGGGCTCTATCCTGGCAAAGCTCAGCCCAGCTTTGGTGGGGTCACCAGCTGTGCCACCTCATCACCAGAATTATTCTCATTCTCACTAAGAGGTATTTGGAGTTGGGGAGGAAGGCATTTACTGCTGCTGGAGCCTCCAGCCTCTGAGGAATCTGGGTGGAAAAGAAGCAATTGCTGTTCACTCAGACTCTCAGGGGGGT
>NW_008623676.1:321-955 GCF_000691845.1 Merops nubicus
ACATGTGCGGGGTGTGGTGGGAGCTGTGGCTGAAGCTCTTGCTGCAGCTGTCTCAGGGAAAGGGCTTCCCACCGCTGCGGGTCCGCATGTGCCAGGTGAGATTGGATTTGTCTTTGAAGCTCTTGTTGTACTTGTCACAGACGTAGGGTCTCTCCCTAGTGTGGGTGCGGCGGTGCCGGGTGAGCGCGGAGCTGTCACTGAAGCTCTTGCTGCACTTGTCACAGACACACGGCTTCTCCTCAGTGTGGGTGCGGCGGTGCCACCTGAGCTTGGACTTGTCGGTGAAGCTCTTGCTGCAGGTGTCACAAGCAAAGGGCTTCCCACTGGTGTGGGTTGCCACGTGCCGGGTGAGATGTGCCTTTTGGGTGAAGCTCTCACCGCAGTCACCACAGACGTACGGCTTGTCCCCAGTGTGGGTGCGGCGGTGCCACCTGAGCTTGGACTTGTCGGTGAAGCTCTTGCTGCAGGTGTCACAGGCATAGGGCTTCTCACCAGTGTGGGTGCGACGATGCTTGGTGAGGTCGGATTTCAGAGTGAAACCCTTCCCACATTCACTACAGGCAAAAGGCTTCTCCCCAGTGTGGTTCCGTACGTGATGGGTGAGGCTGGTCTTGTTGGTGAAGCTCTCACCGCC
>NW_008623676.1:1024-1721 GCF_000691845.1 Merops nubicus
ACCTCTGACTGAAGCTCTTGCTGCACTTGTCACAGGCAAAGGGTCTCTCCCCAGTGTGGGTGCGGCGGTGCTGGGCGAGTGCGAAGTTGTGACTGAAGGTTTTGCCACAGGTGTCACAGGCAAAAGGCTTCTCCCCCGTGTGGGTGCGGCGGTGCTGGGTGAGGTGGACATACCTCCTGAAACTCTTCCCACAGTCAGTACAGGCAAAGGGCTTCTCACCAGTGTGGTTCTGCATGTGTCGGATGAGACTGGACTTTCTGGTGAAGCTCTCACTGCAGTCATCACAGACGTACGGCTTCTCCCCAGTGTGGGTGCGGCGATGCTCATTGAGGTGGGAGTTGCGACTGAAGCTCTTGCTGCAGGTGTCACAGACGTACGGCTTCTCCCCAGTGTGGGTGCGGCGATGCTCATTGAGGTGGGAGTTGCGACTGAAGCTCTTGCTGCAGGTATCACAGGCAAAGGACTTCTCACCAGCGTGGGTCCGCATGTGCTGGGTGAGAAGTGACTTTTGGGTGAAGCTCTCACTGCAGTCAACACAGACGTACGGCTTCTTCCCACTGTGTATGCGGCGGTGCCACCTGAGCTTGGACTTGTTGCTGAAGCTCTTGCTGCAGGTGTCACAGGCATAGGGCTTCTCACCAGCGTGGCTACGGCGATGCTTGGTGAGGTCGGATTTCTGGGTGAAACTCTTCCCACA
>NW_008623677.1:0-576 GCF_000691845.1 Merops nubicus
TCACCTTCCTCCGACCTCTGCCTCCCCTGGGCTCTGCCCCTCCGGGCAGGGTACCGGGGGCTGCTCAGCACCTGAGGGAGCGCATCGCTGTCGTGCTGGCCCAAGTGCTTCCCCAGCCCCGGCTCCTGGGACCTGCCTGTCCCCAGCTCAGCCCTCCTGCTTGCACCAAGCAGCGATGGGATCCAACTGCTGGTTGGGGATGAAAAGCCCTTGCTGACGTGGTCCCTTCACCCCATGCGCCCCCTTTTCTTAGGAGGTGAGGAGAGGCAGTGCCCAAGCCAGCTCTCTTCTGGAGTTACCAGGCAGAAAATGAGCGTCATGCCAGAAGAATGGGCTTGTGGTGGGGCACGGAGCCATTTTTCCACCCCTTACCCTGCAAAAAAAGGCTGCCTGGAGCAGGGACGCCACAGGTGGGGCAGGGGAGCTTGCTGGGTTTTATGAGTCGCTTCACAACCAAGAATCACTTTCCAAGAGATTCCTGCATTTAACTCACACCCTGCTGGCGGTTTCCTGAACGTCTTGCAGAGGTTTTGAGGAGGGCTGGCCAGTGTAGGAACGTGGCCCCTCCCCTGCCCG
>NW_008623677.1:678-7040 GCF_000691845.1 Merops nubicus
TTGAGCACAGGGTGCAGAAATAGGTCCTGACAGGTAGCAAACCCAGCAGCCCCCCCCCATTCCCCCATTGCTGAGTCTTTAAACCAAAGCTAAAGAAAGCTGTTGAGACAAACTTCACACTCAGACAGGAGGGGCAGGGCCTCGCTGTGCTGCTTTTGGCCCGAGTTCAGTGGCATCAGGTTTGCAGGTCTGAGCTGTGGGCCTGTGATGACCAAACCAGGGCCTGAGGGAGCTGTGAAAGAGCAAGGCATGGGGCAAACCCTGCTGCTTTTCTCCAGCTCTGGCCAGCACCCTCGCTCGAGTCCCCAGGGCAGAGCAGCCCGAGGTGTGGTGAAGCTCTGTGTGTATTCTCACCCCTTCCTCTGCTTCCAGCCATTCCCCTTCCCCTCCTGTTGCCTCCTCAGGCTGGGGACCAGGGGATGGGTGCTGGCCACAGGGGAGAGCAGCCTTGGAGCACGTCCCTTTCAGCAGGGGCTGTGCTTGATCCCTTCAGGTCCTTCTGAGGGACAGGGGGAACAGTTCCCTCCCCAGCTCCAGCAAGCAGCAGAAGGCTGTGTTTGCAGAAAGGGGCCTCATACCAGGAGAGGGCCGGAAGAGAGGGAATGTGACTAACCCAGGTGCCTTTCCCTGAGGTCGCTGGACTCAAGCTTTCGACCTCTAAAAACGTCACAAGATAATTCATGGCATGTCAGCTCTGCATTTTCCAGCTCCAGTCCAAGCCTGGTCCTTGGGGCACTGTCAGTGCACGGTGCAGCAGTGTCAAGGCAGGGGGGACACACATTTTTCTTGCTCAGACTTGTAGAGGAGGGCGTGTGGCAGGTAATCATAAACAGGGCCAACTGCAGTCACCCCAATTCTAGGTTGAACAGCCTTCCCCAGCCTGCACGTGTGCACCCTGTGTGTTTCCAGGTCATGGGAGGCCAGACAGACCTCCAGAAAGGGGGAGAGAATGACTCTCCCACAGAGGTAGACTGCCCCTTTCCCAACACCCCCCATCACAGCAATTGCATCGCTCTCCCCCACCATAAATTCGACACCGGGGTGGCTGGGAAGCTCTCATCACTATGGTTACTGATGGTCCTCTCCGCTGCCGACACATGGGCCAAGTGCCAAGGTGCAGGGGTCGGGAGGCTGAACGGGAGCCCCTCCTCCCAGCCGCAGTACTCCCGGTCCCTGGGCTGTGGCCTGAGGGGGCTGGGACAATTTGGTGTGCCTCACACCCACTGCAGACCCCCGCTGTTAGGTCTGGGCATGAGCTGAAAGGCTGGAGGTGATGGAAGGGGGTGCAGGGGGCTGGAAGGGACGGCTCAGCGAGAGCTAGGCTGCTTCTCCAGGTGGGGAAGTGACAGGCAGGCTGCCAAGCTGCCCTCAGGAATCTGAGCTGAAGGTAGGAGCAGAGCTCCCCATCACCCACGGTGTGCATCTCCAGCTCCCTCACCAGCACAGCACTGGTCAGAGCGAAATTCTGCAGGAGAGAGAACTCCTTAGAGTCTGAGGGGCTGGAAGGAGAAGTGTCCCTAATCCCCTGCTTTTGTCATCAGAGCAGTGCAGGGGAGAAAATCCCAGTCCTCGACGATGCAGCACCAGTGCTCAACACTGGAAGCAGGAGCTGAAGGCTCCCCTCTGGAACTGGGAACAAACACCACGAGCCCCCCGTGCAGGCTCACCTCCAGCAGGCTGCCAGCTCCTGGCTCACACTTCCAAGCCCTTCTGTATCCTTATTACACTGAGTATCTACACGTGCCATGGAACAGGGCAGCAGGTCCCTCAGGATAAAAATCCTGCATCCAGCCACTGTCCAGGGAAGCAGGTGAGGCTCTGGCCGAGCGGGGAAGTCCCAAGGGTACCCCCAGGTAGGATGGAGGTAGAGGCTTTGAGGTGCAACCTCGCTTGCACCACAGGGCACCACCCCCCTCATTCCTCCAGAAGCAGCGAGACAGGAACTAAAACATCCATCTCTTTATTTCAACGGCAAGAAATGACAACATCCAAACAAATCCAAGTGGAAAAGCAACAGGAACGCAGGCTCGCACCAGGCCCTGGGCCTGCTGGAGCCAGCACGCTCACAGAGTTACAAAAATACAGTCCTACAACAAACAGCATCTAGGAAACACAGACCTGGGTATTGCACAGAAGCCCTGCCCTCCGTGGGCAGGGTGACCCCCACCCCCTCCACCTCTGGAACACAAGCCAGGCTTGGAATTGCACAGCAACTCGGCTCACGCGCGGGCGGAGGGGCCGGGTGGGGAGGGGGACAGTGTATCTCTCAACTACCTGTACAAAAACTGGAAGGGAAGATAGAAAACTGGGGAGAAAAGGGGGAAGCTGGGGCTGTAAACGCCTCCAGGCCAGGCTGGGTGTCCCAGCTTGGTGTGTGTGTGGGGGGGGGCAGTGGTTTGGACCTCTGAGAAGAGGACAGTGCCTTGTCTACCAGTGGCCTGGGAGCAGTGCTGGTGGGAACTCCAGGCACTGCTGGAGCATCCCAGCTCTGAATGTGGATGCTGTCATTGCTAATTGCCAATCCTGCTGGCCCCTGGCTCTGTACAGCTCTCTGCCTCTGGTCCCCACCACAGCACCCTCCATCCTCCAAGGGAACTCTTGTCCCCAGGCCAAAATGTCTGAGGGGCATTCTGGTTCTCTGTGGTATCCTCAGACCCTTTTTTTTTTGGTATTGGTAATAGGAGGGATCCAAACGGTGCCACCCAGCACTACCCAGTGGGCACAGCTGGGTGTGGCTGCAGGTGGGACCACAAAGACCCCACCTGGCAGCAGCAGGAGCCTCTCCTGGCACCCACTTCATAACTGCTGCTCACCTGAAGGTGCCAAGCAAGTCTGCAAGGCCCAGAGCCATCAGGTCTCCTCCTCTGCTGGCACCCCCTGGTCCCAGATTGTCAGTTCTGCAAAAGCCTTGCTGAGGGGCTGGCCAGATGCCTCCAGGAAGGCAGGTTCATCCCATGGCAGCTGGCAGGTGAAATGCCATCCCATGGCAACTGTGACTCAGCTTCCTATGCACCCAAATGCCTCTGGCTGCTAAAACTGGAGAGGGCGAGCTGGTAGCCTGTCCAGGGAGCTTGTGTCTGGGCTGGGCAAGCTCCCAAGATTTCCCTGCAAAGCCCTGTGCCCAGTTTGGGGGATGGCAGGATTCAGACTCGATGCATGCGGACAGGTTGGGGGCATGGGGGAAATCCCTGAGAGCAGCACTGACCCCAGCACTGCCCCTCCAGCCTAGTGCAAACTCTAGCATCAGAGGGGGGAGCTGAAGCAGGGAGAGAGACTGGATCCAAGTCAGCGTTTGGGGAAACACAACAGGCTCCACTGCAGGCACTGCCCAGGGCAAGGGCAGCTTTCCACCACAGCTACCTCCTGCAGCGAGCTCACAAATTGGTGCCCAGCAGACATGGGCTGCCCCATGCAGCCCTGCAGAGGGAAGGATGGCAGGAGGGTTTGGTAGCCTTCCTCCAAGCCATGGCTGCCCTGGGCCAGGCTGCTGACTGTTCCAGACAGGAGAGGAAGAACAGGACGTGAACCTGGGCAAGCATCTGAAGGAGGAAGGGGTGAGCAATGACACCCCACGAGGATCTCAGGTAGGAGCCTGCAGAGGACGTACTGGCATCACTCAAGGGTGACCAGGGTCTTCGGCCTGCCCTGCCCCAACAGGGCTGTGGGATGAAGCCCACCCAGGGCAGGGAACGTGGTGGATGAGGAGCAAAGCAGGGACACACACAAAAACCCACTCTTCAAGTCCCAATTACCCACTGTCCTCATAGACAGAGTCCCAGCCCAGCCTGGGGCAGAGCTCTGCTGTCTCCATCTCCTCTGGGGACCAGGTTGCCATCTAGGGAGGGCCGGACCAGACTCAACCACAGCTCTGCCAGTTGGCATTGTCCTCTTCTCATCCTGCCCGAGCTGGCTTGGGCTAAGGCACACCAAGCACTACACAGCTGTCTCCTGGTCCTCCCTCTGGATCATCTGGTAGTGCTGTCGGTTCTCGAGGTAGGCAGCTAGGTCAGGGTCATTGGCTTTCTCAGCCCGGTGCTTGGGGGTGTCTCCCTGCAGAGGGGAGGCAAAAGGTGACGTCAGGAGTGCCAAGCACTGCCTAAATGCTGCCTTGGCACTCAAAGGTGCCCCCGTTCCCCTGCTGAAAAGGTGGCAGCAGCTGTGCCCAGCCAAGCCCAGAGCCAAGGCCGAGGTGGGCAGCAGCCGAGCGCCCACGTGGCCCCAAGGAGCCCCACTTTGCTGTCCCAGGACAGAGACCAGCCCTGACTGTCACCAGCCCCCCTGAGAGGGCAAAAAGGTTGGTCCCCACGACCTGCTCTTCCCCAGCACCGGGGAGGCAGGCAGGAGAGGGTGAGGAATGAGGGCTATGTCTGGGGAATGCCCAGGAATACCAACCCCCCTTCCCTCTGGCAGCCTGGCTCGCTCCAGCTCCCGGAGGAGGATCACGTTTCACCAGCTTATTGCAGCCATCTGGACTGTGTCCACTAATGAACTCCCGCACTCCATAAAAAGCAAATCTGTTAACAGCTCCCAGCTCTGTCTCCTCTCTCCCTTCCCTCCCCCTGCTCCTCGCCGAGCACCCAGGCTCTGCCGTGCCGCTGAGAAAGGCCACAGAAACTTGGCGTTTTGCCTCTGCCATTGAAAACCGGCCCCTGGAAGGGATGCTCGGCCTGCCTGGCACAGCCCCCGCTGCTCAGCAGGGCAGGGGTACAGCCCCCGCTGCTCAGCATGGCAGGGGTGGCTGCAGCAGCGTGCCGGGGCCTCTAGGGTGACCCACAGCCACATTTCTCCAGCAGGAACAATGCTCGGGCACGCAAAGCCTCCTCCAGGCCTGGCTGTGGCTGTGGAGAAGAGCCCACCCGTGGTGTGGCTGTGAAAAGGCATGTTGCACCAAGAAACTCTCTATTGCATGTGCCCCCCCCCAAGAGTGGGCACGTCCCGTGGTCCTGCACGCATCCCTCAGCAGGCACACGGGCAGGGGGGATGGAGACTCCTCAGGAGCCTCCTCCCCACGGCCCCCGAACGCAAGCGCTCGTCTAACAAAGCAGTGGGGGGAACTCCAGAGGAGGAATTGAGTTTCTTTCTCGTCCCCCCCTGCAGAAGCCCCACAGCCTGAAACCGGAGCTGCCAGGGCCCCTCTGCCTGGCTGGGCTGAGGCTCAGCCACTGATCGAGCTCCCAGCCTCCCTCACCACTGCAGGGTACAGGGAGGTTCCTTCTGAGGTGGGTTCCTCGCCCCAGCAGCGGCGCAGAGGGGTCCCCACACAGCTACAAAGCCAGACAAATGTTTGCACAGCCACCTGCAAGCCCCATTCCTCAGGGCACCCGTCGTGCCTGAGTGGGGCTCCCCTTTTCTGCTGGCAGGTTAGGAGCTCCTGCCCTCCTGCAGGCAGATGAGGGGCTGTGCTTCCAGAGCTGCCCTTCTCCCCCCACTGAGTCTCCAGCCAGGCCAGCCCCACACTGTGCAAAGCCCAAGCCTTAGCCAGGACCAAAAAGAAGCAATGGGGAGCCAGAGATTGTCTGTACAGCACCTCCCTGGCAGCTGGCAATGGGGCTGTGTATTGTTTGAGGAGGTTCCCCAAGCTCCACTGGCCTCAGGAAGTTTGCACCCCTCAGCGGGGCTCCTACCCTGTCTCCTAGACCCACAGATCACACCTTCTTAGTTTGTCCTACAGCCCATTGCTACAAGCCTCCTCCAGACAGATGTGACCACATCCCCTCTGCCACATGCCAGCCCTGGGGAACCTCCTGTCCCAAAACAGCCTCCCCCCACCCTCCCTGGGCCAGCTCCACCCGCTGAGGAGCCCCCAGCACCCTCATCCCCACTGCCCGCGGGGGAGAGCGGGGGCAGCCCTGCAGCTGGGAGCGAGCTCACAGTGAGGATGTCCTTACTCTGACCCCGGAGGGTGGGAAGGGGGGAGACAGGGATGAGACATTCCAGCCCCTCGCTTCTAATTTAATAAAACAACAAGGAGAGAAGCTCAGGGAGGAGAAGGATTTAACCCCTTGGCAGCCGGGCCGCGCACGGGTGCTTCGCGTTGGCTCCTCTCAGGCTCACGAAGACCCCCAGCACTCTCCCTCTGCTTTCCTGCTGCCTCTGCTCCTGCCAGCCCCTCGGGGGTCCCCAGAAAGCCCCAGTGCCAGGCCTGTCACCCCACTGTCACCTGCAGGTCTGTCTTCATGAGCGAAGCCCCAGCCTCCACGATGTAGTGGCAGATGGTGCGCTGGCGTAAGGCTGCAGCCTGGTGCAAGCTGGTTTCGCCGCTGGGGGGGAGAAAGCAGGAGATGTGAGATGTCCCCTCTGAGTGGGGACAGGCAGCACGTGAGGGTGGCAGCAAGGCACAGCCATGCAGAGGCAGCAGGGGG
>NW_008623677.1:7128-26969 GCF_000691845.1 Merops nubicus
CATGCTTGCCCAGGCAGGGTGCTACTGGAGGACAGTCAGTCCCCAGGGGACGTGGCTGGGAGTTAGAGCAAGGGTGGCTGCTACGTGCCCGGGTGACTGATGGCCAACAGGCTATGCAAGTCAGTCAGCAACTTACTTCTCCTCCTCTGTAGCATCAAGGATTTCTGAAGGGGCTGTGGAGAGAAAGAGTGGAGGGTGAGTGAGACCCAGTTGTGGGGCTGAGATAGACCCACCTATTCCCCAGTCACACGTTCCACAGGGGCTGGTATTTCCACGCTGCCTGCAGAGGTCCTGGCTCCAAAGCACTCAGGCCAGCAACGGCCTCTGAGCCCAGGGAAGAAGAGTTGTAAACTCGTGACAGAGAAATGTTTACAGAAAAATAAAGCAGTCTGTATTTCAGTGGGAGCTGCCAGAAACAACAGGTCAGCTGCCCTGAAGGCAGGACATGGAGAAATTGTTTCCCAGAGACACGCTGGTCCCCGTCAGGGTGTGGCAACAGCCATGGAGGCACCCCAGTACTGGCAGAGAGAGGCCAGGGAAAGCCCATATGCCAGAAAGGATGATGTAGCAAACTTGGAGGGAAGGGATCTAAGCCCAGGGTTGGGCTTTCACAGCTGCTGGGCTCCTTTGCTGGAGGTGGCACTGGCCCCAGCTCACCGTTCTCCAGGATGTACTTGACGATGTCCTTGCTCCCCGATTTGACAGCGTGGTGGAGGACAGTCTGGCCTGAGGAATCTCTCACCATCAGGTCCCTTCCAGCCCGGTGCAGCTCTTGGAACTACAGGATTGCCAGATTGCTCGTGATGAGTTGCCTTTCCCAGCTCCAAGCTCCCCAGCATTACAACCCCAAGGTGCCCAGCATGTTGTGTGGATATTCAGGGCCTGGCAGGGAGCTTTGTCCAGCTCAGGATGTCATCAAGTTCCACCTCTCCATGTCCCCCAAGTCCATTCCTGGAGGAATGCCCTCGACAGGAGCTGGTCCAAAGCAATTTTGGAAGCACAGCTGGCTGGGCTTCCCCACAGCCCAAGGGGCACGCCAGCCAAGCAGGCTATGGAAGTGCCTACCTTGCTGAAGTTGCCACTCTTGGCAGCTTCTATCAGAAGGTCATCTGCAAAGAAGAGAGATGGGTTTGGGTTAGAAAAGTCAAACCATAATGTCATTTATCTAATCCTGGAGACAAGGGTTGGGCACTGGAGGCACCGAGCAGTCAGCTGAGAGTACAGCAGAAGCTCCTCCAGGTGCTAAGCCCTTGGTCAGACTGGTTTTACATGGCTCCTCTGCCTTCAGGCATGTAAGGGACAAGCCAGAGCAAAGAGAGAGACACAGTGTAGAGCTGGGGCCACAGCCAGACCTCAGCCCCAGCCAGGTGCACGTGCAGGGGGAGCAGTCCCAGGGGCAGGATGACTTGTGGGGGAAGCAGGGAGCAGATCTCCTGGGCACCAGCCATGACTCACACGTCCAGGCACTGGGCTCAAGCTCCAGGAAACTCTTTCCATTTGCTCAGCTTGGGGAGTCCCTTTGACCTTGTGTCCCCACCTCCCCAGGACCCCTCAGCCCTGGCAGAGACAGTCCCCCAAGCCCAGCCCCCAGCACTTGGCTCCAAGGGTGGGAGATTAACCCCTTGCCACCTCATTTCCTGCACAGAGGAGCTGGGAAGGGGCCTGGCCAGGCTGCTCCACAAATCACTGTCAGGTCTCTCCTGCCCACCTCTGGGGTCACCCACCTGCAGGGCTCCTGCCTGCACACCAGAGAAAGGACAGGCCAAAAAAAAAACCATGGTGGGGGCCCAAAGCAGTGCAGAGGAGAGGAGGTGTGAGGTGGGGTGGGGTGGGACAGGACTCACCTTTGTGAGGGAGGCAGTGCTCAGGCTCAGCACTGGAAGAGAAGGAGGAAAGGTGTCACTAACCCCACCAGTCCTGGCAGTGGATTGCCCAAAAGGGCATGCTGCTGGTAGAGGGATGGCTGAGGCACTCCTCCAGCAGAGGTGGGTCAAGGGACTGCTGCTCTTTGGCCACGCCATCTGCCTCTCCCCTGATCTGGGCTCTTCCCCATTCCCATTTCCCCTGCTGTTCCCAGCTCTTGCTCACCCATACCTGGGGGGCTGGCCTCAGTTGGGCTGAAAGACATCCATGCCCTCAGCCTCATGAGCCAGGTTCTGGGGCTTGACCCCCTGGCTGAGCCACCTGGTGATGTCCCACTGCTTCCAGCAACGCTGACAGAAGAGCAGGGAGGACAAGGTGGCATCTCACCCCTTGATCTAACTTGGCACTGAATACCAGGGAGCTCCCCTGTCATCTGTCCCAGGGATCAATGCTATGAAGCCAACTCTGGCTTTCCCATCACTGCCCATCCTTCCTGAAGTCCAGCACCCTCATTCCAGACTCACATGGGGGCAGGAGAGGAGGCTGGAGAGGAGGAAGAGGAGGGGAATGCAAAATGGTGCTCAGTGGGTGTGGCAGAAGAGTCAACGAGGTCAGGCATGGCAGGAGAAGTGCCCACAGTCTGGGTGATCACTAGCTCTGGGTCCAGCACGTAGAGCTCATCCTGAGAGATCTCTGTCACATAGTTGAGGTGCTCCTGAAAGACACAAGCCAGCCCTCCTCAGAAGCAAGATCTACATCTGCATGGCTCCATTCCCATCCCATTGTAGCCCACTTGCTCAGCAGAGAGATGGTAGCTTGAAGAGTCCTGGGACCTGTGCTTGGGAAGCCTCCACATCTCCTTGTCCTTTTCATCCTTCCTAACTCCTATAAACATAGCAGATGACCTGTACACCTCATCTTCATACCCCCCTCTCCAGATCATTAAGGGAAGTATTTAATCCTGGTTGACTCCAGTGGGTAGGTCCCTTGGCCAGCTATGCTGCTACTTCTTACCCACTCTGCTGCAGGGCTCTGCAGGCAGCTTCCACCCCAAGTTTCTCTGCTCCCACCCATGCTTCCCCCCTTTTCTGCAGGAACCTGGGGGTGCTGTGGCTGGTCATGCCCCAGGCTTGTACTCTACCCCTCAGGGGATCCCACAGGGTCAAGGCAGCAGTGTGAGACCTGGGTGTCCCAACGTCTAAGTGAAGATGGGACACCCAAGCACCTGCCCAGGAGCTGCCAGGGTGGGGAGGTTCTGATGGGGAAGGAGGAGGCTGCACTCACCTGAGCACGGTCTATCCTGTAGAACCGATCGGCCGTGGTGGCTGTAAGACAGGGACAGGGTGAGACAGGGTCATCCTTTGTGTGAGACAAAGGACATGGTCACCTTCCACCATGGAGTGGGCTGGCAGAAAAGTGACCTCAGCCTCCTACTGACTTGACTAAGACATCACAGACCACCACGAGGCCACCTCAGAGCCTGTGACTGCCACGCACGACAGAGCATGACCCCACCAGCTGGAGATCCAAGCCCATGTTTCCCAGGGTGTCAGGAGAACCTCAAACCAGCTTCCAGCCTGTTGCTGGCAGTAGCCTGAGTGCAACCCTCTGCTCATCCCTCTCCCTCAGAGGAGAGAGCCTCACAATGGGAGAGGAGCTCAAACACTTGAGTAAGTGGCTGTGGTGGAGTCAGATCCAGGCAGCCATGGCCCCCAGGGGAGCAAGAATGGGCTGGGGACTTATGGCATCACCACAGGAGACCAGGACAAGTAAGGACACCTGGGAGCAGCAGTGCCAGCAGCCCCATGTGCAGGGCTGGTACCTAGAATGCAGAAGATGTATCCTCTCTGCTTAGCACAAGGCTTCCTAGGCCCACTTGGCAACCCATGGCTGTGCTCTATTATGTTCTACTGGGAAGTCAGGGAGATGAAGTTCCACCAGCAGTCATTTCTCTACCTGGGAGCATCAGTGCCAGCAGGGCTGGTACCTAGAATGCAGAAGTTGCATCCTCTCTGCTTAGCACAAGGCTTCCCAGGCCCACTTGACAACCCATGGCTGTGCTCTACTGTGTTCTACTGGGAAGTCAGGGAGATGAAGTTCCACCAGCAGTCATTTCTCTTGGCCAGCAAGGAACAGGACAGCTCTGGAGCCTCTTGGTCAGTAGAGGCAAAGAGAGAGGAGAAAGCCACCTTCTGGCAGGGAAGAAGCAGCAGCAGGAGCACAGCAGGCTCCCCATGCCACTGGGATGCTGGTGAGCCTTGGTCCCAGCGTGCTGGAGCAGGGGGGCCCTCTGTCTGCATGACACAGGAAAGCAACCCCAGGACAGGACACATGCTGCCAAGCTGCCTTCAGCTCTGGGGGCCCATCAGCAGACACCCCTTGCTCCACTCGTGGTCAGCAGGCAGAGACCCAGGGACAGTGACAGCATTGGCAGCCTGTTCCAATGCTGAACAACTCTTTCAGTGAAGAAGTTTTTCCCAATATCCAACCTAAACCTCTCCTGACACAACTTGAAGCCATTTCCTCTTGTCCTATCTTGTTACCTGGCAGAAAGACTGACCCCCACTTGCTACAACCTCCTTTCAGGTCGTAGAGAGAGGCAATGTCTCACTTCAGCCTCCTTTTCTCCAAGCTAACAACCCCTGTTCCCTCTCCCACTCTTCATAAGACTTGTGCTCTAGACCTTTCACCAGCTTTGTTGCCCTTACTGGACATGCTCCAGCCCCTCAATGTCCTTCCTGCAGTGAGGGGCCCAAAACTGAACCCAGTATGGCCTCACCAGTGCTGAGTGAGTCTCCAGAGAACAACTGGTCTCTCTGTTAAAGACTGAGGCAAAGAAGGCATGGAGTACCTCAGCCTTCTCCTCATCCTTGGTCACTGTGCTTCCCACCCACATCCAATAAAGGATGGAAATTCTCCTTAGCCCTCCTGTTGTTACTAATGCATTTACAGGAACATTTTTCATTGTCTTTTACAGCAGCAGCCAGATTAAGTTCTAAGCTGGGCTTCAGCCCTTCTAGTTTTCTCCCTGCATAGCCTCTTGACATCTTTGTAGTCCTCCTGAGTGGCCTGCCCTTTCTTCCAACCCTCATAAACTCTCCAGCCAAAGCTCTGTGCTCAGCCAAGCCAGCCTTCTTCCCTGCCAGCTTGTTTTTCAGCCTGCTGGCACAGCCTGCTCCTGCACCTTAAAGATTTCCTTCTTGAAAAATGACCAGCTTTCCCTGGCTCCTTTGCCCTTCAGGACTGCCTCCCAATGGAGTCTGTCAGTCAGGTTCCTCAACAGGTCAAAGTCTGCCCTCTGGAAGTCCAAGGTGGCCATTCTGCTGGACTTCTCTGAGTATTGAAGTCTTTATTTTATGGATGCTATGCTCAAGACAGCCTCCAACCTCACATCATCCACAAGGCTTTCTCCATTCACAACTGGTCCAGCAAGGAGCCTTCCCTAGCTGGCTCTTCCATCAGCTGTGTCAAGAAGTTACCCTACACACACTCCAGGAACCTCCTGGACTGTCCCCTCTACTGTATTGTACCTCCAGCAGACATCTGGTAAGGTGAAGTCCTCCACAAGACCAAGGGCTAACGATGGTGAGACTTCTCCCAAATGCTTATAGAATATTTCATCTGCCTCTTCATCCTGGTTGGGTGGTCTATAATAAGACTCCCACCATGGTATCTACTTTGTTGGCCCTCCTCTTGGTTCTCATTTATAAATACTCAACCCTGTTGTCACAATCATTAAGCTCTAAACAATCAAAGCACTTCCTGACATAGAGGGCAACCCCATCACCTCTCCTTCCTCATCTATCCCTTCTGAAGAGTTTAGAGCCATCCAACACAGCACTCCAGTTGTGTGGGTCACCCCACCACACAGTTTCAAACTGTATCACAGTTTCCCTGCTGCACAGTGGCTTCCAGCTCTTGTTTGTTGCCCATGCTGCATTCACTGGTGTAGATGGGCTTCAGTTGGGCTACTGATCTCATCACCTTTTTGAGGGAAGAAGCCTCAAGTCCTGCATGACCATTTTCATGGGTTTCCATGGTTTCTAATACATCAATAACCCTTGTGTCTTTGCTGCTGCATGGCTCTCCATCCCCTGCTTTCCCCCCAGATGGTGAACTGAAGGGATGTTGCTGGCACACAGCCAGTCAGCACTCCCAGGGGGAGATGATACTCACAGTCCAGGAAGCACCACTTGGGTGACAGCTTCTGTGATGACAGTGCTTTTGGTTTAGCTCCATCTCCCTCCTGCATAAAAAAAAGAGTGGATAAAGTCATGTTTCTCAGCCTCCCCATCTTTCCCTCCTGCTTTGGGAGGTCCCTGCAGACACAGACGACCACAGGCACTTGGATGGAAAGGAGAACAGGCACAGCATGGGGACAGCATGGGACAGTGGAGCTGACACACAGCAGCTCACTGCAGAGAGAGAGATGCCACAAGATGAGCCCATGACACCAGCACAGTGGACATGACAGAAGTGAGGCCATACACACCTGAAAGAGCAGGCGCTCTAAAGCAGAGGGCTGGGGAGGGAAATCCTGCAGAAAGGCAAGGTGTGTCACTACAGCCTGTGTCTGGGCACCCCCCCAGCCCCTCTCTCATCCCACTGGTGCTGCTTCACCATGTCTGGCTTTACACACACTGCCTGGCCACAGGCCCTGCCCTGCTTGGAGTCCAGAGCACAGTGGTTGCCCGAGGAGAGAGAAGAGTTAAAGCACGAGGTGACCAAGGAACATCACCCTCAACATTCTTAGCTCAAGCTCCTGCTTTAGAGGTGCAGGAGGTGGCAGAGGCATCAGGCTGATGCTGTAGAAGAGTTTTACCCTCTGAGCCTGGCAGCTGCTAGTCATGTGCCTGCCTGTGTGTCTGCACAAGCTGGGCAGGGCACAGGCAGGCAGAGCAAGGAGCAGATGCCAATGAGCCAGCTCAGATAGACAGCTCTGCACCTCAGCCCTGCAGGACACGCTGCATGGGATTCACTAAGGCACAAGAGACAGCCTGTGGGAATGATTAAGGTCCTTTCAGTCTTCTGGGAGAGAAAGGGACTGAGAAGGGCAGCACCAGGAGGCATGCTGCAGGCTCAGAAGGAATCACTCACCAGGAGCAGGGGTTCCACAGCCCGTGTCCAGGTCATGGACACACTGGCAGGAGCACCAAAGTTAGTACTTGCAAATGAAAAGAGTTGGAGAGAGGGACAAGCCTCATCCAGGCACCTGGGTGTGCCAGGAAACATGGAGGCTGCAGAGGGCTGAAGGACACCAGCACACCAAAGAGACAGAGGAAAGGCCTCCCCAAACACTCAAGGGTTGAGAGGCTCCCACGGGATGTGCATTGGCTTTTTCCACTGCCTCATAATTTTTCTGCACTACTGACACTCTGAGCCTGGAGAACAAGGTCAGAAGAGCAACCCTGAGAAAGAAGCTGCCAGAGAGCAGAGAGCAACAAGCCTCTAGCTTTGGATCCTGCCTCCACCACGTGGTGAAGGCAAACTGTGACCTGCTGTCAGAAGCCGGAGCATGCACGTTTGTGTCAAGGAAGCTTGGAAATCCCCTCCCTGAGCCCCTCCATCATCACCTAGCTCTGACTGCTTCCCAGACAGAGCCTCACCTCCTGCAGCCTCTCGATTTGGGTCCTGCACAGCTCCAGGTCACTGTCTCCTGGCACCACGATGATCCCCAGCGGCACAGCTGCAGGACAGGGCACGGATACAGCTCAGGGAGCAGCTCGTGCCTCATCCCCAACCCCTCGCACAGCTTAGCTGAGGGCACTGCCAGCCTCAGGGGCTGAAGCTCCCACCCCCAGGTCACTCAGCTGGTCACTCACAGGCTTCCTTGAGCTTCTCCTTGTCGTAGTGCAGCGCCTCATAGTCACACATGCTGATTCGGCTCACCCGGATCCGCAGCCGCTCGGGGACCGGCTGCTGGCTGCGTGCAGGGGGCAAGGATAAGGCAAGGGATCAGAAAGTGCCAGCCCACCTCCTCCATATCCCACCCACCCCTCCAAAACAGGCCAGAGCACAGTCTTCTGCACAGCCTGGGGTGGGGAGCTTGGCACCAGCAGCTTCTCCAGCATCCAGTCTGGCCGTACCTCTATATGAACCTTCCCAGCCCTCCTTCAGAGAGGATCGAAATGCCTCTGGATTTGGATCATAGAATCATAGAATCCTTTAGGTTGGAAGGGACCTCCAAGCTCATCACGTCCAACCATTGAGCCATTAGGGCTCTAAAGTCCTCTGCTCAAACAGATCAGAATCTGTCAGGGTTGGAAGGGACCACAAGGATCCCCCAGTTCCAACCCCTCTGCCATGAGCAGGGACACCTCCCACTAGATCAGGCTGCCCAGAGCCTCCTCCAGCCTGGCCTTAAAGACCCCCAGGGATGGAGCCTCAACCACCTCCCGGGGCAACCCATTCCAGGGTCTCACCACTCTCATGGGGAAGAACTTCTTCCTCACATCCAGCCTGAATCTGCCCACTGCCAGCCCTTCCTCCTCCACCCCTCCTGCCTTGGGGAGCGTGTGGCAGAGTGCTGTGAGGAACCTACTCGTTCAGCAGAGGCATGGAGTTGCGCCGCTTGGTCTTCTGCACCATGTTGGCTTGGTTGCGCAGGGAGATGTGGATGCAGGAAGGTGCCAGCTTGCAGGGCTCTCCATCAACCTGCATGGGGATGGCCTTGGAGGTGGTGAGAACCACCTGCCGGCACTGGCACAGCCGCTCCCCGTGGCCACCGACCTGTAGGGCAGCCTGGGAAAGGGTCCAGAGTGAGAGCAGAGCACGATCCCAAGGGTGGGATGGAGGGAGTACCCACTGTCAGCCAGATGGTGCAAAGGAGAACAAGTTCTTAGGGGATCAGGGCTGATCTCAGAGGGAAGGGATCCACAGAGACCAGCGCATGACAGCACCTTCCCAAAATGTCAGAGAGCAGACAGCGTCGCACAGACCAGCACCACGACTCCTCAGGAGGGGGTCTGTGGAGCTGGTGGGCTGGCTGACACTGTCAGTGGGATCAGTTGGCTATCTACAAGGTGCAACTCACCAGGGAGGTCATGGTGAAGCCAATAACTTCAATGCAGCCATCATCATGGCGCTGAGGTTCGAAGTCGTGGTGCTCCCCAGGGTTGCCCCAGGGCATGGTGCCTGCACAGTACCTGTGAAGGGATGGTGAGCGTGGACAGGCATGTCAAACCCCAGCAGGGATCTGTGGCATGGGGGTGAGGAGGCCAGCAGACAAAGGCAGGTCCTGGGGCTGCTCACCTGGGGATGTTTAGGAAGACCAGGCACTGAGGCTTCAGGTCCTGGATTTTGGAGGTCAGATCCGTCCCATCGCACTGGAGACAACACAGGGGTGTTGAGGCTGCTGGATGCAGGAGCCTGGCCCACACCACCCACCTGGGAGGAAAGGGCCCTCCTGCTCTGCTCCCCATAGAGACTGTCCTCCAAGCCAGGGGAAACATGCTCCCAGAAACACACTCCCTCTCTCCCCAGCCCTGAGATACTCAGGGTGCCAAGGGACCCCTCCTCACACCTCCACAGCTCACCCCCTCCCCGGCCCAGAGGAATCCTGCACACTCACAACCAGCTTGACGTGTTTTGCCAGGTCTTTGGAGCTCCCAGTGAGGAAGTCAGAGAAGGCTGTCTGCCAAGGTAAGAGACAGTGTTAGTGCCCAGATGTTCACTGAAACAGGCAGCCAGGAAGCCTGCCACTGACATTCAGACCTCAGCTGCTGACAGCAGCAAATCCCCTCCTTGTCCACTGGCAGAAGTCCTCTCTTCTCCCCCTCCCAAAACAACCTGATCCATTCTGTTTGCTATTTTGCCTAGCAAATATCTTGAGGCACCTTCAGTAACATCCTTAGTATTCCCTTGCCATCCCAGTCCTGGCTTTAGGGAAGAGCTGGCAAGGTGGAACTCCTCCAGTGATAGACTAGAGTCAAAACAGACAAATTCAGTCTCATGCTATAATGAAATCCCACAAAAGAGAGCTGATGTGACCCCTTCTAGAGATGTGACCCTACCTAGAGACACCAGGACAGACAGTATGGCCTCTGTTACACAGACCCTAGGGTCTCCTTTGTGTTTAATTGCATAGAAAGGAGGGGTGACACAAACAGGAGAGATGTGAGGTGGTACAGAGCAGCACTTGGCCTTTAGTGCTGCTCAGGTACCAGCACTTGGGTACAGAGGTGGATTGAGGATTGGGGATGGACAAAGATGATACTGAGACACAAAGCTCTAGAGGTGAGGCACAGGAGGGTGGCATATTTAGCCAGGGAGCTGTATAAACTAAAAGACCAAAGTAGTGTGGGAACTCTATGGAAAGGCTTCCAGTCCCTCTGCAGGGGACTAGCCTGCCTCCCTGCAGGTCCTGAAGAGGTCCTGCCTGGGTGACCATCCGTGAGGCAGAGAACAAGAACAATAGTGGCAGGAGATCAACACAGCAACTGTACTGGGGGCCAGGGAGCAAGCTGTACTGCCAGCAGTGCTTGCAGCCACAGAGGAGCTGTGACTCCCAGGGCTCCAGCCTTTCTCCAGCAACTCTCCAGCTTCAGGGGTGCTCAGCTGGGGTGCATGTGAAAGCTCGGGCAACTCAGGGAAGTGAGTTTAGGGTGAGGACAGGAGGTAGGGCCATGGCTGTGCTCCAACTGATGCTAAGGCTGCCCAGATATCCTCCACACACACTTACCCCAGCATAGAACATTTTATTCCGAAATCGGCTGTTGAACTTCTCTGGGTTGGCCTCTAGGGAAAGGAGAGAAAAGTCTGGGTCATTGGCCTGCACATGGAAATACTTCACTTGCCAGCTCTCCCCAGACACAGTCCTTCAGCCAGCCTCAGCCCCAGCGTTCCTGTAATGCAGACATCCCTTCTCCCCCTCTACAGCTTCTACTCGCTCCTCAGGTTTCTCTCCAGCCCTGTCCCTGGGGCAATCCTCTTGTTCAGTTTCCTGAGGAATGTTTTATGGCCCCACTCCTGGGGCACCTCCTCAGCACAGACCCTGCTCCAGCCCTGCCACCTCCCCTGTACCTCGGGATTCGTGGAACTCCAGTGTCACCCGTGCGTCAAAGCCGAGGCTGAAGTAGTTGTTAAAGACATCCAAGGGGAGCTGAAAAGAAAAGGAGGGGTAAAGATCAGGCTGCCAGCATGTGGCCACAGCAAAGACAAGGTCAGGCTACAGCAGAGCCATGTATGGTCCTCACAAGGCTCAGGCAGCCTGCTTGCCTTCCCCCAAGGAAAATACAGAGGTTGCCAGCCTGAGAGGATAGCCTGGCCCCTGGCTTCTAGGGGTAGGGGTTGTGGCTCAAAGGGACACATCCTGCTCTACCTGCAATCACCCATGTTTCTGCTAAAGAAACAGTCTCAGAGGCAACTGGGCTTATATGTGTTGTACCCTGTGGTTAAAAACATCTGGTGGACATTTAGTTCTGATCTCTACACGTCACGAGTGCTGGGGGTCAGAGCCACAAGGAGAAGAGTGGGATTGGAGCAGGGAGAAGGAAACACCAACCCAATGCTGCCTGAACTAGTGGGAGAAAGGAGAATGCAGATCCCCAGTGCAGGGAACAGAGACAGAGAGGAGGTGTCCCACCTTGTCAGTGGCTGCCTCATCCTTTTCCTCAGGGTTTGCATCAGGGTTTGGCTCCACATGGAGGTTCCAGCGATCGAGCTGCACGATGTTCCCATCTTCCACGTGTGACAAGATCTTGGACAGAGGCTCATCTGTGTAACCCTGGTGAAGAGCAGGACTCAGTCAGTCTCCTACCTGCCTCCAACAGAGGTGCCTCAGAGACAGGGGGCTTTGGGAAGACATTCCAGAGCAAAAGACATAGAAAAGTTCAATTCTGTTTGAATGCACAACAAAGTGGGGCTTAAAAATGATACATCCTCCTTCTAAAAATCTCCCCAAGACTGAAGTAACAATTCCTTTTGTTAATATCCTAATAGCTTGTAATCTAATTCAGAATAATTCAAATGTCAGAAGAACAGTAACATCTAAATGGTATTTATTTGTTGGTCTGTGTTTAGGGAAAGTCAAAACATCCACTCCATGCAAATCCCCATCCATGTGTGTGGAACTGGAGTCAAAGCACCCAGCTCCCCTCTGTCAGCAGCAGGCTCTTGTGCCCATCACTTACCCCACCCCAGTTCAGTGTCCTGGCCAAGTCATTCCCTGTCCCCAGTGGTAGGATGGCCACAGGAGGAGGTGGGTTGAGGCGTAACTGGTCCAGAATGGAGAGTATCCAGCCCACCTGCTCAAGCAAGAGAGCACAAAGAAACAGTTGAGTTATTTCAGGGACTGGCAGGCAGCTGGAGGTGACTTGGAGCACTAGAGATGGCAGAGATGGGGTCCCCTGAGCCACCACCAAGGCTATTCAGTCTTTATTGCTCCAGGTGAGCACTGCAGGAGATACCAGTAGCCCCAGTGAGGATGCTGGTCCCCAAAACGGCTATGAATCCAGACGTGCCACAGACTGGCACTCCCTGGAGCAGTGCCTGAGGGGACCCTCAGTATCCAGTGCCACCACGGACACAGTGTGCACATTTTGCCCCACTCTGGGTGACAGGGAGGAGGACTGCTGCCAGCACTGGAAGAGCCAGTGGGGAAGGGGCTGGGGGACTCACCGTGCCATCTCCCCCACACGCCAGGATCCGGAGGTTGTGGACCTTACGGTACAGCTCCAGCCTGCAGGGAACAGGGAGGGTGAGGGGAGGAGGGAGGAGCCACCAAAGGCATTACACAGAAAAGGTCCCTGCCCTCACAGAGCCCTCTGCCTTCCCAAAGCTCCCACCCCACCGCCACAGCAGTTCAGAGCAGTGGGCAAAGCCACAGGAACTTGGGCTTCACCAGCTCTTGCAGAGGAAGAGCAGAGTGCCCACAGTCTGCACACACACAGAGGAACTGAAATCCAACCTGTGGACAAGGTTCACACAACATTAATTGAACATAATGAACTAGGTCTGGGAACCTCATCCCACAGCTGGTCTCCTTGCCACTAGCCTTAAGATTGGATCAGTGTTTCCAGCAGGAAACACTGACTGACCACGAGGTCTCCTAGAGGGAACTCTCAGAGCATGACCTCATCAGAGGTCTCTTTGCACAAGAGAGCTGTGGAGCATCAGAGGTCTCTGCCAGCCGTGCAAAGGGCTCTGAGGAAGAATCTCTGGGGCACGAGTAGGGGAGAGAAAGGTGCTGCCCCCATCAGTACTCACGCCTCCTTGGGTCCACCCTGGCTGAGGTCGAAAACTTGCCGTGGGTTGAGATACCACATGAAGGATTGGATGATCTTTGCTCCCTATGGGGAGGAGAAAGACTTCAGGCAACAGGGAGTTCCTCAGTGGATGGTGGAAGAAGGCACCTGGTCCTGGCGCCAGCCCACGACAACGTTGTTCTGGGTGGACTCAGGCAAAGCCTGGCCTAGGTGGGAATTGCCAGGCAGCAAACTAGCATTGCAGGAGTTGCCTTGCCTCTTCTGCAGCTGAGACATCATCAAAACTATGATGAGACCTCAGCAGCCAAAAGGCAATTCCCTCACAGAGCTGCCTTTTCAGGGAGATGGAGGAGAAGGCCATACCTGATTGCCACCGCTCTTGGGGTTCACAAACACCAGCAAGGGCTTCATAAGAGGAGCTGGCATGGGCTTGATGACAAAGGGTTTCCACCTCCCTTCCTGCAAGAGACACTGCAAGTCCTTCAACAAACCCAGGGCAATGCAAACTCCCATCTCCAGCTGAGCCCTGGCATCACACAGGTCAGCAGTGGGGGAAGAGAACACTCTAGCTGCCTTTTAATCCCTGTAGCTGGGATTTGCCTTTCCAGCAGGCACCCCTTCTCCACCTCAGCACAGACCCAGCAAACTCCCCTTGTTTCCCAGCCCTCTCACTGCCCAGTTCCTCTGTCCTTACAAGACAAGGTCACTCCCTGGCCCCTCATTCCTTACCTCAGCCCCCTTTTTGCTGGATTTCCGCTTGAACGACGTCCTCTTCTTCTTCTTACTAGATTTCAGAGGATTCTAGAGAGAAAAGAAACGAACCCAAAAACTCTGCAAGGAGGTGCTGGGCGAGGAGGAGTTGTGAAAGGGCCACAAGAGCTGAGGTGGGTTACCTGAGGCCTCCGGACACGCAGAATCCAGGTGGGAGGAACGACGACAGCAGCGTGAGCCCCCAGCGAGCAGGGCTCCTCAATGTGTTGCAGCATGAAACAGGACACTTTGCTGTGATACTGGGGAAGGAGAAGACAGAGAAAACTCAGCTCCTCAGTTTGCTGGTCACAATCACCTGCTCCTTCCAGGTCTCCCAAGCCAGTGCAGGGAGTGCTGGAGGAAATGATGCAGGAAGTTTGGAATGGGAAGGTAATGAAGAGAAAGTTTTTCGTCGGAGCTTGTAGCTGCAGAGAAGCAGCTTAGGGAGTCCCAGCAGAGGTCATTAGGTGTAGGACAGGCTGGTGAGATGTTCAGTGGGGGCTTTGCTCACCGCTTGCTTGCACCAGGAACAGCTGATGGCTACAATCTCTTTACTATGGAAGGCAAACTTCTGCTGGAAACCCTGTGGAGGGAAGGATTAGAGGCTTAGAGAACTCTATCACAGCTTTCTACTCCCCAGCAGGACTTTCCCACCACTAAGAGAGACCACAAAGAGAGCACGCCTGCAGCTGGAGCCCTCTGGATCCCTGTCAGATAGCCCCAACCACCACTCTGCCACCAGGGAGGCCACTGTGTTCTGCATGGGTGTCCCTATTGCTCAAGGAAAGCATGTCAGGGAGACAGTCCCCTCCAAGATAGATTAGGCCCAGGGGGAGAACGTGTCTGTGTGGGAAGCACTTATGTAGTGCTTCACTGTGCAAAACAACACACATCCTGCTTCTGCTGTAGGCTGCTGCCACCAAACAGGAATGGTGGGATGTCTCTGGACCCCAGCCATCTTCTTATCTCTGGTTTGTCCTTAAATTTCCTTCAGGCTGAGGAAAAAAAAACCCAGAACAGATGCCCTCTCACCTTGCCACACTGCCTGCACTTCCCTTCCTGCCGCCTTCGGTGCACCCAGTGGTGCCGCACGACGATGGGCTGGAGGAAAACAAACACACAAACCAACAGAAAAACAGGGGGTGGGATGAAAGGCACAGTGTGTGACCTGAGGAACCTGGACTCAGGCCAGCCAGGACCTCTGCTCCTGCAGCTAGCCCATTGCTCACACCCACCAGCCCCAAATCTCTGGGAGAAGGCTAAGCCAAAGAATCACAGAATGGTAGGGGTTGGAAGGGACCTCTGGAAATCAATCAGTCCAACCCCCCTGCACAGGTTGACCTAGAGCAGGTTGCCCAGGATTGCATCCAGGCAGGTTTTAAGTCTCCAGAGAAGACTTCACCATCTCCCTGGGCAGCCTGTTCCAGGGCTCTGTCATCCTCACAGGAAAGAAGTTTTTCCTGATGTTGAGGTGGAACTTCCTGTGCTCCAGTTTGTGCTCATTGCCCCTCATCCTATTGCTGGGCACCCCTAAAAAGAGATGGGCCCCAATGAGGGGGAAGGAGGACAATTTAAGGTGTTCAGAGAAGAGGGAATTAAAACTAGGAAAAAAAACAGGAAGGAGGGGAGAGAAACTCCCTGAGTTCCCCTGACTGAGAATCACACAAAGCAAACCCAATGGAGAGTGGGCAAGCAGTAGCATGGAGCATTATTTTAGCCATAAATCTCCATCCCTTAACATCTCTGCCCAGACAGCCCCAATGCCAGGTGAAAAATATGCTGGTGGAAGGTGTCAAAATCCTCAGAGAGAAACAGTTTGTGTCCACAGCAAGAAGATGGAAGTGCTTGCAGCTACAGAGCAAACTGCATAGTCTCCTGGAGGAGAGCAGCAGCCCCAAGCCCCCCCATCCACTTCACCCTGCTCTTCACCCCAGAGAAAGTCCTGCCAGCCTGCCTCAGACCCTGCCTGCAGGGAGGGGAGCAACCCAGGCACCTCCTCCCTGTCTGCAGGCTCCTGGTGGGCGAAGGGCTGGGACTTGCAGGAGCCATTGTGAGGAAGTCAGAAGTTTCATTAATGAAGTATGTTTGGTAAATCCCACCCTCCTCTTCCAGCCCTGGATTGAGAAGAGCATTGGAGGGAGGGCAGAAAAGAGAGAAGAGGGAGTGAGAGTTCACAGCCCAGCTTAGTAGGGCCCAACACCCTGCTCTTGACAGCTTTTGGGATCATGGTGATGATAGAGGCAGAAACTGGCAAAAGATCTGGGTCAGCTCAAGTGTTTCTTGCTCTGAGTGCAGTACATGGGAGAAGATGAAGAGTCCTATTTGCTTTAGCAGATGTTAATCCAGTGGGAGCAGAAGGGGGGCTATGCCCTGAGCTCATCTCTGTATCTCAGCAGGCACATCTAGGGTAAGAGCTGACCCTGAAGGGGATCCCTGGCAGCACAAAGGCCAGAAAAGCACCTTTCTAGGGAAACAAAGGGGAGGAGACCTTGGAGGAACTGAGGAGCATTAGAAAGACAGGATGGAGAAGGAGGGTTTGTGAGAAAAAGGAGGAAAACCAGGAAAGGGTACAGAGAAAAAAATTGTAGAGGTTGGAGGGGAGGAAAATATAAAGAGACACAAGAGTGAGCAGAGGCCTAAAAGTAAGTGAAGGCCAAATAAGAAGCTGGGATAGGAGTGATATGGGAAGAAGGCACAGCAGGAGAAGCAAAGGAAGAAAGGAAGGTTTACAGTGGTGCTGAAAGCTTCACCTTACCAGGTCACAGTGGCATTTCTGAGCCTGTGTTACCAGCATGGCCTGTGACTGAGCCAGCCCTGCTCACTCCAGAGCCCTGCATGGGCTACACTGGCTCCAAGGGTGAATGAAGCACGAAGGCTGACAGATGCTTCCACCAACACAGCTCAGCAGGCAGGTCCCAGGGCACCATTTAAGCCAAGTACATTAAAACCTGAGCTAAAGGGGTCCAACAGTACCACTGCAGGCATCTGCTACTGCTACCAGAAGTACCTGTGGCACCCAGGTCAGGGCTGAGTGATAAAGCCAGAAGCAAGCTCATATTGCTTCCTTCCAAACTTTGGGAGACTTGGGGACCTGCTGCTTGCCACAGCCTCCTCTCTGTGCTTGGGGACTAGCACAAGGGGGAAAAACCTCCCAGAAAACACTTTGCAGGTTCCCCCCATGCAGATGCAGGAGCTTTAGAACATCCAAACCAGCGGATGCTCTGCATTTTCTACCCTCACTCCTCACAGCCAGTCAGCTCTGCTGCCTTGCAAAGAAACATCTGTTTTACTGTGCCACCCCCTTGGAGCCAGGAGGCAGCACAACGCCTGCACTCTGATGGGGAACATGCTGGCAGCATCTGATGTCTTTGCCACCAAACTGGAAAGGGGGAGGCAGATATGGGCAGTGTCTTGAGGCACATCTCTCACCTCCCGTATGTTCCGGGATCCTGACTCCCTGAAGGAAGGTTTGCAGCGGAAATTTATCTGTAGATGGAACACACAGGAGAGGAATCAGTTAAAACCATCACACCCAAAGGAAACATACTGGGGTTGACTTTGCTAGAGCAGCCCCAGAGCCTCTAGAGATGTTTGATGCTTGCCACGAGACCTCTCACGTATCCCTGTCACTGAACAAAACGGGGCCTGGTGTCCCAGTCACAACACTGGATGCTTCTTTTGGTATTGTCTCCTCAGGAGACCCCTCTTTGCAATGGCACCCTGCAGTTCCCCAATCCTCTTGTGTTTTACTGCCCAGGAGAAGCCTGTTACAGCTGAGGAGGCACGGCTCACCTTCTCCAGCTGCTCGATGCAGGGTGTATGCACGACGATCTTGCAGGCTGCACACTTACGCCTGGAGAGAGGTTTTTGCTGGAGGATGAGAAAAAAAGGGAGGAAAAACCCACATGTGAACAGCAGCATTCAGAGGCCAGCAAGCTCAGGCTCCCATCACCTCTCCATGTATTTCAGGATGCAGAACAAGTCCTATAGGGAAGTTAGACACAACCCAGACTCCTTGCAAGTGAAGAGATCTAAGCGTGTGCCTAGAGCAGATGCTCTCAAGTCTGGGACAGAGCAAGGAGGTGCTCTCCCACTGTCCAGTCCTGCAGTCCTTGGCCTCTTCTGACACTCCCTGAGAGCAGCATGGAAGCCACTCTTGGAGGCAACCGCGGGGCTCCGATGGCAAGCCCCACA
The DNA here is from genome assembly GCF_000691845.1 of Merops nubicus. Classification (NCBI taxonomy): domain Eukaryota; kingdom Metazoa; phylum Chordata; class Aves; order Coraciiformes; family Meropidae; genus Merops; species Merops nubicus. Next base: position 25,140 of record NW_008623677.1, read on the forward strand.
GGCAGGCACAGGGTGGCATCAGTGCTCCACGTCCTAAATCACAGGCAGGATTGAGCAAGCAAGCTGTGACCAAGGGCTCCAGCAACCCTGTAAGATAGTCCCTCTAAGGGTGTGAGATCCCAACAGCCTCTCCCTGGAATATCATCATACACCTCCAGGCAAGCAGCAACCCTTTGTCAGGTTCCCACTGCAAACTGAGCACCAGCACTGACAGAAGCTGGGGAGGCTGTCCTCCAGCACACAGAGGTAGCAGGGACACAATCTCCACCTCAGAAGCCCCCTCAAACCCTCACAGACGCCCCCCCAGCTGGGTGGCAGCACAGCCTGCACCTGTGGCCCTTGCTGGGGAGGTGGGTGACCCCAGGTGACTCACCAGTAGCTTTGCCATACAGTTCTGCTCTCCAACGTAGCAGAAGTCCCCAGAGACATTGGTCTCAAACCAGATGTGCTCCCCATAGACCGCAGTCTCCTGAAAGGCACAAGACAACAGGTTTCTTTGAGAGCACCTCCAGACAGGAATTCAAGCCCCTAAAATGCTTTAGGCAAGGGACAAGTTACTGCACAATGCCAGGGGATGGGAGGGTGGAGATAAGTGTAGGCCAGGAGACAAGATGCACAGAACAACCAGGGCCAACATCCAGACAGAGGAAACCTCATGAAGCTGCTGTCATGGCCCACTTGTTGGAAATGAGAGGGCCCCAGGAAACCTACTGAAAGACCAACAGCCCTGTTGCAGTGTCCTGTTGTTCCATCAGCCCCTGAGAGGAGGCACTGGAGCAAATTCAACGCAGAGGACTTTCCTGAAACAGCTTCTGTCCTATGACCTCAGAGTGTGGTTTAAAATCTGCCAGGTTTTGCCTGAGAAGGAGCAGGGACTTGCTCCCGTTGCTTGGGCCCACCCACCAGAAGACCTCAGCTGTGAGGAGCAGAAGAGCTGGCAGTGGAGTAGCTCTGCCATCCTCCCAGGAACCACCTGTGCCTACACAGCCTCTCCTTGGAGCATGGAGGAGCGCTGCCAGCAGCACAGACGCTAGCACCAGCTGGTGGCAACGGCAGAGGCCATAATGTGTCAGAGCTGAAGTCACCCGGGAAGCCTCAGCAGGGGAAGAGTCTGCTGTTTCTTGGCCTGAAGCCCATTCCGTGCAATGCCCAGGAAAACGTGCTACAACTTACACTCCAGTCCACAGTGCTGCGTATCTGCCTCTCCGAGTCGCTCCTCAGGGCTAGCGCAGGGTTCGGCTGGGCTACCATGTGCTGGAGGCTGGACTTGGCAATAGCTTTCCTGGAAGACAGAGGAGGGCTGGCTATTAGATCAGGCAAGGACAGGTAAAGCACAACCTACTTCTAGGATGGACGGTGAGGCTGCAGCAGAAAACCATCCTCATCATCAAGTGGCTGGAAATGTGGTGGATCTCCAGCACTGCTGGCCAAGAAATACCCACTCCTGTGAGGGAGCCCCATGGTTTTGAGGAGATGCTGGCCACGCTGCTGACAGCTCAGCTAAAGAACCTCTGCACCCGGCAGAAGCCACAGCCTGGGCCTGCTGGGCCAAAGTCCTTGGGGTTCACAGGTCCACCACAAGGCAGCCTGGGCTACTCTGTTGAACTGTGGTGGTAGGGCTGCTTTTGCAGGGACAAGCCAGAGCCCTTGTTCTGCAGAGGCTCCCCACAGGTGTCCCATACACCTCAGAGCCTGGGGTGTTTTCAGGGATCAGCACAACCAGCCAGGAAAAAAAAAAGCAGCTTTTTGTCTGGGGCTAGCGAACTTCTCCCAGATGTGCCAAGGTGGAGGAGAGGAGCCAGCAGTGCCAGCCAGCTACAGAAAGTGTTT